>NC_143525.1:43509534-43711225 GCF_031878675.1 Megascapheus bottae | reverse complement strand
TAGAGAGAGAGAGAGAGGGAGGGAGGGAGGGAGGGAGGGAGGAGAGGGAGGGAGGGAGGAGGGAGGGAGGGAGGGAGGGAGGGAGGGAGAGAGAGAGAGAGAGAGAGAGAGAGAGAGAGAGAGAGAGAGAGAGAGAGAGAGAGAGAGAGAGAGAAAACTGGGGTTAAACTCAGGGCCTGGTGTCATCCCTGAGCTTTGTCCTCAAAACTAGCAGTCTAAGCCACAGCTCCACTTAACTGGAGATAAGAATCTCACAGACTTTGCTGCTCGGCTGGCTTGGAACTGTGAGCCTCAGATCCCCTGCCTCCAGAGCAGCTCAGGATTCCAGGTGCAAGCCTCAAGCCCGGCTCGAGATGATGGCAGGACAACCAGACCCCGCTTGGTGCCTTGTGGGAAGATCTGATGAAGAGGCTTCAAGCCCTCAGATGCAGGGCCAGCATATTTTGTGGCATGTGGCCATACTGCGTTACTTGCTGACAGTTTCAGCACTGCCACATCACAAGCCCATGCTTCCTAAACAAATGGCCTAAAAGTAACACATCCACCAATGAGACAACCCGAGAAACAGACTGGCAGGCATAAAGGAAACGAGGTACGGACAGCAGGATGGATATTCCTATGCTGAAGACCTCTAGGTTCAAAAATCATTCACCTGCCAACTGTGTGAGACTCCTTGTTAACTTCTTGAGCATGAACAACAAGCTACTGCCCTCAAACAGCCCACAATGGGTTTGAGAGACTGCCAAATATGCACTATTGTACTACTCAGGATGCAAGTTGACAAGCATCCGTGGCTCACGTCTGTCATCCTAGCTACTCACAAGGACAGTTTGAAGTCAGTCCAGGAAGAAAAGCCCATGATAGGCCGGAAGTTTGGCCTAGTGGTAGAGTGCTTGCCTAGCATGCACGAAGACCCGGGTTCGATTCCCGGTACCACATGCATAGAAAAAAGCTGGAAGTGGTGCTGAGGCTCAAGAGCTCTAGCCTTGAGAAAGTCCAAGGACAGTGCTCAGGCCTTGAGCTCAAGCTCAGGACTGGCAAAAAACAAAAAAGAAAAAAAAAAGCCCATGACACTCTTGTCTCCAAGGAACCACCAAAAAGCAGAAGTAGAGCTGTGGCTTAAGAGGTAGAGCTCTAACCTTCAGCAAAATAAGCTCAGGGGACAATGGCCAGGTACTGAGTTTAAGCCCCAGTATTGCACACACATGCACACACACACACACACACACACACAAGTGCATGCACACACATATATGTAGTTGAATGAGGTTTTATGAAACCACAGAGGAAGATTTCCTTTGGGGGAATAGAGAAGATATTCTATAAGAAATGATGCAGTTTTGAAAGCTAGCAAGAGTTTTTCTTTGCCTCCACATGTCCAGTTGTAATTGGTATTCTGGTATTAGCTTCAAGGTAACATCACCTGCAGGTGAAGCTGTGGCTCCAGTGGTAGAGCTCCAGCCTTGAGCAAAGTCAGCGCCAGGCTCTGAGTTCAAGCCCCAGGGCCAACAAAAGAAAAAGAAAAAAAAGAAATACTAAATTGGGAGCCACAGCTTAATAGGGAGAACTGAACCCCAAATGCTCTGAGTTTTAGAAGGATTAGGTGAGAAAACAGAGTGTTCTACTTATGGACTGGTGTTTAACATTTAATTTCCCGTTATAGAAGTAATTCGAGCCAGACACTGGTGGCTCAAGTGACAGAATACTAGCCTTGAGTAGAAAGAGCTAAGGAGCAGCAGCACCCAAGCCTGAGTTCAAGTTTTAGGATCAGAATCAAAAATAAATAAATAAATAAGGCCGGGGTAGTGGTAGACTAGCACTAGTGGTAGTGTTCACCTAGCATGAACGAAGCTCTGGGTTTGGTTGCTCAGTACCACATACACTGTAAAAGCTGGAAGTGGTGCTGTGGCTCAAGTGGCAGTGTGCTAGCCTTGAGCAAAAGTGTCCAAGACTGTGCTCAGGTTCTGAGTTCAAGCCCCAGGACCAGCAAATAATAATAATAATATCCCAGGATATATAACTCTCAAAGAAGAATAATACACCTTTAAGAAGAGTTACTAAAACACATCTGAAAAAGAAAACCTCTTTGGAGACATGATCAAAGGATCTGTGTTCAATGGACAGAGCCAGATACACACCTGCTGAAATATTTGTTTTCTATGGCTACTTACACGACACTGACTTGTCTTCATTATTTTTGTTGCTTACAGTTCTTCCATGGGGTGGGAAGTTGATGAAAAGTGATTTCTTTGTACCTTTTGATAATTCCTACCTTTTGTCCTAGAGGCTGAAACCTCTCCCAGGCCCTTGTTGTATGGAACTCACTGTTGGGTTTTCATGTCAGTGACTCACTACTGGTGTAACTTGTGAAAAGTTCAGAGTAAGTGGTAATTGAAGGCAGGCATCTGAGAAAACATTACAACTTTTGTGTGAATGGGTGTAGCCCAAAAGATGGGCCCGGTGAATAATTCTTTGATGTTTCTACAGCATTTAAACCAGGTGATAAGTAAACACTGACGACACTTTAAAGTATAAGGTATTATCTAGCAGAATCATTAATCCTGTACCCAACCTGGGAACAATGATCCAGTCACAGTGCTCCCAGCCAGGAGAACGGACTGCACAGAAGGAAAGGACCACATCCTACACAGACAGGCATTGTTTGAGTTCACTCAAAAAAACCCCACAAACTTTCACATGCCTTAAGCTTCTGCTCCCTGGAAACAATTCTGGTAAGGAACTATTGTTTCTGTAAACCAACAATGAACAGAAAAGAAGCTCAGAAGTTCCTTAACAAAACACCTGTTTTTCTACAGAGCTGAGGAGGTTGGGTACTTAAAAGAGCTTGAAAGCTAAAGGGAGGGACAAAGAGTCCAGTGCAACAGACGCACTCGCTCAACACCATGTTGAAAACGAACCACACAACTTGTTGAGTGGGGGTGGGAGGGAAGAACTGAGAGGAAGGAGGAGTGACATTGTCCAAAAAACAAATGCACCCGTTAACCCGTGGGGCTTGAACTCTGGGCCTGGGCACTGACCCTGAGCTCTTCTGCTCAAGACTACCCCCCTTCCACTTGAGCCACAGCCCCACTTCCAGTTTTCTAGTGATTAACTGGAGATGGAGATAAGAGTCTCATGGATTTTAGTGCTAGGCTAGCTTTGAACTGTGGTCCTCAGATCTCAGCAGCCTCCTTGGTAGCTAGGATTACAGGTGTGAGCCACAGCACCCAGCCATAGCTATAAACCTTCTGTACTTCACTTTGGTTTTTTTTTTTTGCTAGTCATAGGGGGGCTTGAACTCAGGGCCTGGGCACTGTCCCTGAACTCCTTTTGCTCAAGGCTAGCACTCTAACCACTTGAACTTCAGTGCCACGTTTTCTGTGTATGTGGTACTGAGGAATTGAGCCCAAGACTTTGTGCATGCTAGGCAAGCACTCTACCACTAAGCACATTCTCAGCCTGTACATTGCCTTTAGAATAACAATAGATTTTTAAGCTAAACGTTGTTTTTGGACCTCTTCACCTCTTTGTGTGGATCTGATGTGAATTAGATCTACCTGTGAATTAGGTACAATTTCAATGAAAGATTCAAAGAGGAGACACACTTTGCAAGGTTCTACAAACAAAGCTATTTTTGGTAATTAATTATACCTAAGATTTATTAGGTTTCTTTCTTTTTTTTTTTTTTTTTTTTGCCAGTCTCAGGCTTGAGCTCAGGCCTAATCACTGTCCTTGGACTTTCTCAAGGCTAGCGCTCTACCACTTGAGCCTCAGCACTACTTCTGGCTTTTTTCTATGTATGTGGTACCAAGGAATCGAACCTGGGTCTTCATGCATGCTAGGCAAGCACTTTAACCACTAGGCCAAACTCCCGGCCCCAATTTTCTTCTTCTTTTTTAAATTGTATCATTACTGGGACTTCAACTCATGACCTTGTGCTCTTAGATTTTTTTCTTTTTCTTTTTCCCTCAAGGCCGGAACTCTATTCCTTGAGCATGCCTCCACTTTTGGCCTTTGCTGCTTAGTTGGAGCTAAGAATTGCTACAATTTGTCTGCTCAGGCTGATTTTGAACTTCAATCCTCAGATCTCAGGCTCCCAAGTAGCTAGGAATACAGATCACAGACATTAATTTTGCTTCTTTTAAATGTATTTTTGTTACTCAAAAGCCAATCTTCATTTTAGATGTCTTAAGCTTTGTGTGGGAAGCATCCCCACCTAACTCTGAGTCTGTATGGGTGTGTACACATACACATACATACACACATATATACACATATATATATATGCACACATATCTTCATATATATTCTTCATATATATATTTAGATACCCACCATGAAAAGAAGCTACGAAGAACTACTAGAATTGTGCAAGTCATTTACTGTGAACACTGGAACTGGACTGTTTCTACATGTTCAGATTCAGCTCATTCATCTCCCATGTTTACCTAGCCAGCCACACCTATGTTGATGCAGTGATTCACAGAGTGAAATAAGAACCCACATTTTAGGCGTAGAGATCAACAACTGAAACTACCACCCAGGAAGACCCAGTTACTGCGTGAGCTCAGGAGGAGCACTGGTCCAGAAAGACTCATACAGGAATTGGTCCCTGTGTGCTAGTGGATAGCATTTCCTGCAAACCTCTAGTCTACCTCTGAGAACTGAGAAGAGGGAAGGGAGCAAAGGGCAGGAGATGGATCCAGGATAAGTATCACATGCCAGATCAGAGTAAAGGCCGATCCTGTGTCAGGAGAGGTGACTTTTGCTCTGTATATATAGATTACAAAAAGGAAAGAGACTTGGGCTAGGAGTTTGGCCTAGTGGTAGAGTGCTTGCCTAGCAGGAGTTTGGCCTAATGGTAGAGTGCTTGCCTAGCATGCACGAATACCCAGGTTTGGATTCCTCGGTACCACATACATAGAAAAAAGCCGGAAGTTGGTGCTGAGGCTCAAGTGGTAGAGCTCTAGCCTTGAGAAAGTCCAAGGACAGTGCTCAGGCCCTGAGTCCAAGCCCAGGACTGGCAAAAAAAAAAAAAAAAGAAAAAGGAAAGAGACTATGGTGTGAGGCAGGTGAGAATCAGAGGCCCTAAAGAATGTACAAAGCCAAGGAACATGGAAGCCAAGGAACATGGAAGCTCAAATAGAGTTGAAGGGCAAGAAATGGCCCAAGAATACAAATATTGCCAGCTCTGAAAGCTATGAATAAACAGCACATATGACCATGGTGGAGCCTATACTTTTAACTTTATAGGTTGCCCGTATAGTTTTATTCCCCTATTTAAATAGCTGGAAAGTTCATTTCTATAGAAAAATTGGATTATATATATAGAGAGAGGGGAGTGCTAAAATGTTCTCCAGAATTTGGAATATAATTAAACAAAGATTTCTGAGTACTGTTATCTTGTGATTATGATTTGAGTCCCTCTAAATGTTTTGCACATGAGCATGCAAATTTTGTTACATGTCACAGCTTAAACTCGGCAATTCCAGTCATAACAGAAAAATAACCTAGAAGACAGTGAGACCAATTGTTGTACTATTGGTGATTTTTAAATTTTGTACCAGTCCAAGGACTTAAACTCAGGGCCTGCGCACTGTCCTTGAGCTTCTTTGCTCAAGGCTAGTGCTCTACCACCTGAGCCATAGCTCTACTTCCAGGCTTTTTGGTGGTTAATTGGAAGTAAGAGTCTACTGCCTGGCCTGGCTTTGAACTGTGACCCTCAGGTCTCAGCCTCCTGAGTCACTAGGATTATAAGCATGTGTCCCTGCTACCCAGCTTGAATTACCTTTTATGTTGTATATCTTTTATGTCCCTATAATTACCAACATAATATTGATTACAATTTTCAAGTGCTGACATTGTGAAATAAGGCTTCCTCATAGAGTAGAGGACACGAAAGAGAGGGAGAGTAAGTTTAAACAACATTTGGGAGATCGTGTATGTGTGTGTGTGTGTGTGGGTGTGTGTGTGTGTATGTGTTGTATTGGGGTTTGACTTCACAGCCTTGTGATTGTTAGGCAGGGATTCTACATGAAGCCATAGCCTCAAGCCCAGCCCCATTCTTCCCTGGCTATTTTGGGGATAGGTCGTCCTTCCTGCCCCGATATGTGCCTGGACCACAGTCCGACTATTCTGGTCTCCCTCAGATCACAGGCATGTGTCACCATGTCCAGCTTCCTTCCACAAAACATGAAGCCTCACAGCCCCTGCTAACCTGCAAGTACACTTCTTCCCATCTGTCCCACATAGCCAGATGACAGGCGCACAGCACTGTGCCCCGCTCTGGATTGACAAGGCATCTCATGAACTTTTCCATCAAGCTGGCCTCCTACCGAGAACCTCCCATTCTCAGCCTCCCAAGTAGCTGCTAGAGGGTGTCCCCCACCCCCTAGCAGTCACAACTTCAGACATGTCTCTGTGTACCCAACCAAACAGGAAACTAAATGTCCGGAAGCCAGCAGGCTGTCTGCTGTCCCTGCTCGCCGTGCTCTTGTCATTTAAGCTCAGCTGAGGATGGCAGGACAGCCACACATAAATCTTCTCCTTGGGACAAATACTTTTCTAAGTGGTAGCCCTATCCACAATGTCATGGTGCCCAGAGAAACTTCCAGAGAAGTACTGCAAACTTATCAGCACTGTGGGGGGCATCAGTAGGCTGCAGTGTGGGCGGTTGGCACGAGGGAGACGCTCACTCTCTTCCTCTAGACCACCACGTTCAAAACATCAGCAGTTGTGAATGGACCAGGGACCGATGGAACCATCTCTGAACTTCATATAAGTGTGCAGAAGTGTTCAGTGAATGCGCGGGCAGGAGCAGGAGCTCCGTTCAGCACACCTGTGGGTGCCTACGACAAAGTGTGACACCAAAGTCCTTCTCATGGTGTTCCTTGTAACAGGACGTGCCTCTCTGCCTCCACGCGCTATTTCTGTTAAAGGACATTTGCATGGCAAGCGCATGAAGAAAGGTAAAAATAAATCTGTGGCTGCATAAAGGATGCGTGAATCTAACTCGAGGAGATCGGAGAAAGTCTCACGGAGGTGGAAGACGTTTCAGACTTTGCGTTCACCCAAGAAGAAAAAGATGATGCTGGCTGCCTGTGGCTCGTGCTGGGAACCCTAGCTATTCAGGAGGCTGAGATCTGAGGAGCATGGTTTGAAGTCGGCTTGGGTAGGAAAATGTGGGAGAGACTCTTATGTCTAATTATTTCTCATTAACTACCAAAAAAGCTAGAAGTGGGGGGGGGGGTCAGGTATTAAAAGATCAGTTTTGAGAGGAAAGAAAAGCTCAGGAACAGTGTCCAGGCCTGGTAAAAAAGAGAAAAAGAAAGGAAGTAGGAAAGGAGGGAGGGAGGGAGGGAGGGAGGGAGGGAGCGGTGGAGGGAGGGAGGGAGGTAAAAAAGGAAAGAAGAAAACCAAAAGAAAAGGATAAATTGGGTTTTGTTAAGTCTTGTCAGATAGAGAAGGCTGAGATTCGGCTGAGGTTTGAGGCTCAGTGCCAGCCTAGGCAGAATGCCTATGAGACTTTATCTCCAATTAACCCTTTCAAAGGTGAAAATAGGCTGAGTGAGGTGGCTCAAGGCTCTGGAGGCTGAGCTATGAGGATTGAGATTCAAAGCCTTCAAAGCCAGCCCAGGCACTAAAGAACCTGAGACTCTTATCTCTAACTAATCACTAGAAAATGGGAAGTGGGGCTATGGCTCAGGGGTAGGGCTGGAGCCTTGAGCAGAAGAGCTCAGAGACAGTGCCCAGGTCCAGAGTTCAAGCCTTATGACCCACAAAATAATGATGATGATAATAATAATAAGATGAACATATAGAGTACCAATGCTAAGCAGAAAAGCTAAGCAAGCCCAAGAGTTTCAAGTTCAAGTCCCAGTACTGGGTGGGGCAGAAAGACTGTTTCAGCCTGGTTCTACCCCAGGTAACTTTGAGACTTGGGGCAAGTCTGTGAATGCTTTGCCCTTGGCTTCTTCATGGGCAAACTAAGAATAATGAGCCCTTAGAATGGCCTCATTATGGGTAAAATGAAGACAGTCCAAAAAGAACCTCACATGTTCTCTGTCATGAGTTTTCCTCATGTGTTGGTCATTATTTCTTTTTGTTATAAATTTAAGTTAGAATATAGGTGGAAATGAATGAGGACTGTTCGCGAAAGCCTTAGATCTGTCATGCAATTAACACAGATGCCTTCATGCATCCCGAGACCTTTGTTAAACTGCTTTTTATGTTAGGCTACCCTGTTATCACTAGCACCAGAATGAACCTGTTAACCAAAATAAAACAAAGTAAAACTCTCCAGCCTCAAAGTCACTGCCAGTCATAAATAACCTGAGAGTTATTTAAATGAAGATATATTACCTCTATAATGGGGCGCTGTCTATAAATCAGGAAGAAAAACAAACAAATAAAAGACCCATTAATGTGAAATGCTGACAAATCCCTTCTCCAAGCCCTGCTCTTGGTATTTTCCAAAGCTCTCAGCAAACATTCCTGTTGTCCCCCAAACCTCAGCCCGGGGAGCAGGTCAGGCTGCTGCCATGACTCTAAAGATGGTGCCTGAAGAGTGAGCCAAAGCTTTCACCCAGCAAACAAGAGTAGCCAGGGAAGCCAGTAGCTCACACCTGTAACCCTAGCTACTCAGGAGCCTGAGATCCGAGGATCACAGTTCAAAGCCAGCCCATGCACACAAATCCGAGAGACTGCTATCTCCAGTTAACTCAGCAAAAACCCAGAAGTGGATTCATGGCCCAAGTGGTAGAGTACCAGCCTTGAATGGAAGATGCTAAACGAAGAACACAAAGCCTTGCATTCAAGATCCAGTATCAGGGCACACACGTATGGTTGTCTTTCTCCCCTGTTTGCCACAGGAGATTTTTAGAAAGGATGCCTAAGTGTGATACTGCCATCTACAGCCTTGATAAAATAATGACCTATTAATAATAAATAAAAGTTCAGGCTCATCCATGAGCACAGTTTAATTTTTCAACTTGTTTCACTGAGCAAGGGCGATGACCCAGAAGGAGTCTTGGCTGGGATTTCTTCTTCACTTGAGTTGCGTTTTAAGGGAAATGACCTATAGAAGAATCTTCTGATTGGGCTATGTATCCCTGCATTTCCACAGCTGAGTGGTGTTATTGCAGATACCACTGCGGTGTTTGTGTGTTGAATGCCGAGGGAAGCCGTCATAGTCGTCCATACACAGGTTATTTCAGCCTATATGCCGGGGACTCCGGGCTACCCTGACCAGTCCACCTCGGGTTTGGCTCTTCCCTCCCATCTTGACAGGAGCCGGAGGAGAGAGAGGACTAGAGAAAGCCTCGGGCATGCTTCTAGAAGACCATGCTACCTCAGTAACTAAAACCCAACTAATGCCTCAAGCAGAGTCCAGAGTGCTAACCACACCACCATGGAACCTTACGGATAATAAAGAAATCACATTATAATGTGGGCGCTGGGGGCTCACTCTCGTCATTCTAGCTACTCAGAAGGCAGAGCCCTGAGGATCTGATTTGAAGCCAGCCCAGGCAAGAAGGTCTCTATCCAAAACCAAACCAAACCCAGAAATGGAGCGCTGGTTCAAGTAGTAGAGTGTCAGTCTTCAGTGAAAAAGCTCAGGGACAGTGTCCAGGTGTCCAGGCCCTGGGTTCAAGCCTCAGTTCTGGCACAATTTTTAAAAACCACATTATAAATCAGAGTATTTTCAAAAATAACCAATTTTACCATTGATACATTCTCATATTCCTCATTTTTCTTATCTCAGGCGTTTGACTTCTGCCACTGTCACAAACTCCCTCCCTGCCCCCAGAATTTGTTCTAGGACTCACTATGAATTATCTTATTTTCTAAGAAATAGTTTTCAGGGCTGGGAGCATGGCCTAGTGGTAGAGTGCTTGCCTAGTATGCATGAAGCCCTAGGTTTGAGGTTTGATTCCTCAGTACCACATACACACAAAAAAGCCTTGAGCAAAAAGTGTCCAAGGACAGTGCCCAGGCCCTGAGTTTAAGCCCCAAAACTGACAAAAAAGGAAGGGAGGGAGGAAAGGAGAGAGGGAGGGAGTTTACTATTCATATCTCAATGCTCACTGAAAACCAAGATAACAAAATTCAATGTTTATAATCATTTCAAAAGTTCACAAAGTTGGTATTACTAATTTTTTCCTTCATTATATAAATAATTTGCATATAAGATGTTGTAAGTTGGGCTGGGAGTTTGGCCTAGTGGTAGAGTGCTTGCCTAGCATGCACAAAGACCTGGGTTCGATTCCTCGGTACCACATGCATCGAAAAAAGCTGGAAGTGGTGCTGAGGCTCAAGGGGTAGAGCTCTAGCCTTGAGAAAAGTCCAAGGACAGTGCTCAGGCCCTGAGCTCAAGCCCAGGACTGGAAAAAAAAAAAAGATGTTGTAAGTTGGTAGATTTTAAATTAAACTGAAACTGTACCTGTATACACATTCAATTATTGAATGGTTTAAATTCACACACTCAAAGTGTTGAATAAAAACAAAATTCAACTAGAATGAAAAATTCAATAAACGGAAGAAAGAACTTGGCATACTGTTAGACATTTACATTTTACGTTTTAAAAATACACCTATGGGGCCGGGCGCGGTGGCTCCCGCCTGTAATCCTAGCTACTTAGGAGGCTGAGACCTGAGGATTGTGGATCAAAGCCAGCCTGGCACTAAAGTCCCTGGGACTCTTATCTCCAATTAACCACCAGAAAACTGAAAGTGATGCTGTAGCTTTGAGCTGAGGGGCTCAGGGCCAACACCCTGGCCCAGAGTTCAAGACCCATGACCCACAAAAAACAAAATCTAGGGGGATGGTTCTACAACTCCGAACAAGTTAAAGACCCTACACCACACACACGCGCGTGCACACACACACACATACACACACACACACACACACACACACACACACACACACACACACACACACACACACACACACACCCTGAAAGGGTGAGGTTTGTGGCAGGTGAATTGTATCTCAATAAGGCTGTTTTTAAAGGCACATCTAACTAGCCAGTAAGAAAATCCTGCTAGGAAATAACATCCACTCCCCTCCTCCTGGCACAGGGGATCGCTCTGGTATGGCTCCACATCCAACGAAAGACAGACAAACAGACAGACAGAGGGCCAGGAGATAGTAGCCACTCTCCAGACTTACGGGGCAGGAGACAGCGCAGTGAGTCCAGGGCCAGCGATGAGAAGTCCCACCTGGGGTTCGAGGCGGCGTGGCTGGGAGGCAGATCAACCCCTTGGAAAGAGAAGTGGAGGGGGTGCCGTGACTCCTGACACTAATGCCTCTTGGGCTTCAGCGCAGGTGTCAGGGGCTCGGGAAGCACACTTCCACGAGGCGCAGGTGGGGATCGAACCGCCTGCACTAGCTGGAGGTGTGCAGAGAGAGGGCCCACCGCTGGGTTACACAGGAGAGGGTGAGGATGGGGCAAGGCCACTGTGGACGTGGACGTGACCTCAGACCTGGGGGCCTTCACTGTCCAAAGGCCTAGAGTCCTTTTGCTGACTCTTCGCTGACAAGTGATGGAGAGTTACGGTGATTACTGGTTTGGGGTGGTGATGTCTGCTCAGGCTGTGAACTACCTGCGCTACTCTACACGGAGAGGCGCGGAGCAGGGCTGTTCCCTCAGACCTAACAAAAGGTTTGTGTGAAGTTGCTGCTGAGACCGTCCTAGTGTGAGGCTCAGGGTATCATTTGGCACACGCTGCCCTGTATTCCTGTTGAAAAGGATTCCTGTTACAGCTTTCATCTGTTTTTATTTACTTGCTAAAAAGATCAGGGTAAAGTAATTCCGAAGAGAAATATAAAAGTTACCCTGGGACCACAGATAGATTTGAGCTCCATTTATTTATGGAAATAAATATTACAGACACCTGCCACATGGATTGTTGAAAGAAGTAGTTTAGAAGAGCCATTTGTTGGGGGGGGGGAGGCATTAATAGCATCAATGATTCTGGAAGTCAAGAGATAATCTCATTTAATCCGTTGTCTTCCCTGATGAAGAAATTAGACCCCCACACAGGTTAAACTGTTTGTCCAGGGTCACACAGCGAGCTAACGAAGGAACCAGAGAGAGACTCTCCTGACTCCCTAGCCAGCTCTCTCTCCCTGGCTGTTTTATTATTTCAGGGAGAAAAGTCTGTTTGATGTTCTCAATTCAAAGAAAAGCTTGTATATAGCATAATCCACATCCAGTAGGCACTAAGAAATATTTCAAATAGGATTGATTTGGTTTTATTATTTTCTCCTTCACACAAACGTTTTGTGAGCTATTTGTAAGTTAATCTTACAATGAAAGAAAAAGGGGCGGGGGAAGCATCAGAGAGGAACAAATAGCAGGCAGCAGACTCAGAGCCTCGGGAAATTATCACCCAGAAGAATGAGCCTGAAGCAGACTGGACTGCACTTTTGCACTGTGAACTGAAGCAGCCATCTTCAGAAGCAAGTTCACACTCTCCACTTAAGACGGTCTCCCTGGCCAAGAAGTCATATGTCTGGGAGCCAATTCCATCGATCTGATGTGAATCCACAGACACACTTTTACAGAGCAACGTTCACTGCTGTGTTTCTTGTCATTATGAAGGGACTGGTGAATGGCGGCGTACATCCATTCAACAGACTATCGTTGTAGCTAATGAAACAAACTTTAAAAGCATTTCATGCAGAACATTCCAGATGATACAGTATGACATTTTAGAAACAGAGCACAAAATTGTGTGTGTGTGCGTGTGTGCGTGTGTACGTATGTATTTGGTATACCTTTAAAAATTAAAAATATAAATTTAAACTAAGTACGTAGGAAATGTAATGATTATCTTTGGGTAGTAAAAGAGGAATTTCCTTATTATAATAAGGAAATTGTTCACTAATTTTCCATGTTAATAGTGGAAAATAGATCACCTCTCTTATAGTAGAAAAATGCCTAATAAATCTTATTAAAGCAAATGGAAAAAAATGAGGCAATAAAAATTCCATATTTAGAATGTAAATCTACCATTGGAATGAAGTCGAGAGAGGCTCTGGATTCAGATCGGAGGCTCCATCACTTTATCTAAGTGCTATCATTTCTCATATTTACAGAATCTCATGTCTGATTAATATCTAATCCATCTGATGATTCTTTAATGGCCTAAAAATGACCATCCATTCTGGAACCTTTTTTTTTTTTTGTCAGTCATGGGGCTTGAACTCTGGGCCTGGGCTCTGTCCCTGAGCTCTTCAGCTCAAGGCTACTGCCCTACCCATTGAGCAACAGTACCACTTCCGGTTTTCTGGTGATTAATTGAAATAAGAGTCTCCTGGACTTTAGTCCCCAGGCTGGCTTTAAATCACGATCCTCACCTCTCAGCCTCCTGAGCAGCTAGGATTGCAGGCGTGACCACCTCACCCAGCTTCATACATCCTTTATTACTTTGATTTGTTCAACCAGATCACACCAATCAGAAATGAAACCACACAAGGGACTTCAGGTGGACAGAGAGACTTGGCTGGCTGCTTCGTGTGGCTTTTCCTAGTTTCAGCCAGCCCTTCATTCATAACACAGGCAAAGCCACATCTGCTCTTGGGGCTGTGGCAGCATCTGAAGTGGCACTAGTAGAGGCAAGGGCTCTTAATCCCTCATCCCACCAATCCCTAACGAACCATTTGTCTCACAGATCTGAACACTCCCAAGGTGGTGGCAGCCATCTAAAAGAATAAGAATAAAAAGAATAAAACAGGCCCTATGAACTAAGGGGGCAGCACGTTCTTCGGAAGATTTCAGAATCTCCAAGTCTCACCTTTGGAGGGTCTCCCTCCCCCGCCCCCGCCGCCCAGCCGGCTAGCTTCAATTCGGGGACAGGAAAGCCAGGGAGAAGAATGCACTGTCCCTGCCAGCGTGATCCCTGCCACCGCATTTGAAACGCGGTGGATCCTTTCCCAGCCACGTCTCCAGAAGGCCAGCTGACAAGCCTGCGCTTCTGCTGTCAGAGATTTGCACGTCAATCAAAGAGACTCCACGTGGCATCTGTTTTCAGTGATCACGTCACTCACCATCAACATCACAAACGGGTTCTTCCCCCCCCCCCCCATAGTCACAAGCACGTGATCTCTCCTTTCATCCCCGGGCTTCTCACAGAGGAAGAAAAACAGTACAACAGTGTCTCCTGCTGCCCACTGGCATGGTGACATTCCAGCAGGGAGGGGCCGCTCTTCAGAGAGGAACCAACGCGTCCCCGTCCTTCAAGTATTCAACTTGGTGCCAGAGGATGCTTTCTCTACATTTCATTGAAACGTGCTGTGAATTTCTGCCTTGCTCTCTCTCTCTCATTTATATATATGATTGTATATATATGTATATGTGATTGAGAACGTGAGTTCTGGGACTTGAACTCGAGGCCCTGTCCCTGAGCCGCTCTGTGCTCAAGGCTAGCGCTCTACCACTTGAGCCACTGCACCACTTCTGGCTTTTTCTGAGTAGGTTTATTGGAGATTAAAATCTCACAGCCTTCCCTGTCCAGGCTGGCTTTGAATCACAGTCCTCAGGTCTCAGCCTCTCGAGCAGCTAGGATTATAGGCCTGAGCCACCCTGGTGCCTGGCTTGCATTGCTTCTTGTGAAGTATATCATTATCTCGGATATTGACATTCTTTGTTTATTACTCTGGTATTGATGGTTTTTTATTATTATTAAACAGTGTCTCAAAACGATTTTTTGGTGCTGGTGTTAGAGCTTGAACTCAGAGCCTCGCACTCTCCTTTGGCTTGTTCACTTAAGGCTGGTTCTCCATTAGTGGCTTTTGAAGCTGGTTTCTTAGAGATAAGTGTGTCATGGACTTTTCTGCCCAGGCTGGCTTTGAACCTTGATCTTCAGATCTCAACCTCCTGAGTAGATTTACAGGCATAAGCCACTGACACCTGGCTTCTCATATATTTTTTTTATAGGTTCATTCCCACATTTGCCCCTCACCATTCTCTTCCACATTCGTATAAGAGAGCTAGTTAAATGTGTTGTATTGACAGAAGGATCTACGTTATAGAGACCCAAGAGAAGATGACTGGTGTCAGGATACGTTCTTACAGTTTCATTGAAAGATTCCATGGGAATTCACCTGGGAAGAATGCCACTGAAGCCCACAAGAATACACATTTTCTTTTTGGTATCATTTCAGATCCTTGATGCCTGAGAACAACTGCACTCAGCAATTTTGTGAACCTCCATGATAAGAAGAAGTTGTGACTTTTGACATGACAATCAATTCTGAGGTATGATTCAGATCAATCAGTTATTACTTCTCCCCAGATAAATCCAGTATGCTTATATTCTTACCATATGTCAAAAGAATGCCTTGGAAATCTCATGAGTGAGCTAATTAGGTTCTTTCTTTTAAAAATGGGGAAGGGGGAAATTGCTGCGGAAAATGAGTGTTTGCTCTGATGCTCTTGCTTTTCCCCTCTTCCGGTCATTCATCTTATTATTATGATCTGCTGGATTTTCTTGTCTCGTGTTGTGGGAAAAGTTGACTAGCAGGGCTTCACCCATCTTAGTTGTTCAAGTAACAGCCTTTGAGGACACAAAGAGTGGGCTATATGTGTGCTCAGGTAGTGGAGAAAAATGAAATCAAAGTCCACTGATGCTTCCTGGTGCTTAAGAAGCAAAACAGCTGTTTACTGTAACACTGACAATAGATCTGCTTATAGCTTTCCTGTTATGTGCTGGTTGAGTGCATATTTGTGTCTAGAATCATTCCCAGATTGTTGCAGATATGCATATCTCCCCCTAGATTAGAACTTGTGTGTGTGTGTGTGTGTGTGTGTGTGTGTGTGTGTGTGTGTGTGCGTACATCTGTTCATAACTGGACTTGAACTCTGGGTCTTACAATCTTGCTGTTTTTTCATTCAAGGTTGGCACGCCACTATTTGAGACACATCTTCACTTCTGACCTTTTTTTTTTTTAGTTTTTACTAGTTAATTGAAGATTAATCTCTCAGATTTATCTGCGGGGGCTAGTTTTATATCAGGATCCTCAGATCTCAGTCTCCTGAGTAGCTAGGCTTATAGGCATGAGCCATCGCGCCCAGCTTAGATTGAAAAGTTCTTGCCATAGGTCCTCCCTGCCTACTGTATCTTTCTTGAAATGATTTAAAATTTCTCCCTTGATGCCAGACATCAGAGCAACAACAGTAACAAATTATATAGTGTTGTAAAGATCCCTTTGTTAATATTTTTGGAGAACAGAAATTCAAAGCTCTATGCACTACAGGGGATAGCAACGTATAAGATAGTTAACATTTTCTAACTTGAATCTGTGTAAGTACAGACATGTTTTCCTTCTGGATATGTTATTCTTCCTTTTATTGGTTTAAGCATAATAGTAAAGGGTTTGATGACACAATTTGAGTAAAGGAAAAAGAGATACATTTAGTTTGGAAAAGAATTATCATTCCATTTAGGGGTATCATTTTCCTCTTAGTACACAGATTTTTTTTTTCATTTTAACAAGCTGTTTTTATGCTTTGAGTAAAAAGACTGCTAAAGGTAAACACCAGAGCTAATCTATAGTTAAGGAAAGGATTTGATCACTGTTTTGATGTTGTCTTTCAACAAAACACATTAGTTCGACAATTAGCCCTCCTAGGGGAGAAAGGGCTATTTTGCTCATGTGTACAGCTAAACCTCTCATTGTTTTCCATATTAATAATTGTATTTGCTTTTGTAGTGTGCACTGTCTCTGAATCTCTGAGTTCATTTCTGTTAGAATCCTTTTTAAATAATATTCAAGTTCCCCAAAGGCCCACTGGCAGAGAACATTTCCCTCCTTTCCCTAATACTCCAAGATCCACGCAAACAATGAGGTTATAAAATGATTTTAGAGCAAAAATTAGAATGGAAAACTATAATGCCTATAATCTGTGTGTGTGTGTGTGTGTGTGTGTGTGTGTGTGTGTGTGTGTGTGTGTGTGTGTTATGGGGCTTGAACTTGGCCTGGGAGTTGTCCCTGAGCTCTTCAGCTCAAGGCTACAGCCCTACCCTGAGCCAAGCCCCACTTCCCATTTGCTAGAGGTTAATTGGAGATGAGTCTCAGGTCCTTTTGTGCCCAGGCTGACTTTGAACCTTGATCCTCAGGTCTCAGCCTCCTGAGTAGCTAGGATTACAGGCGTGAGCCACTGTGCCCGGCTTCACGCCTATAATCGTAACTACTCAGGAAGCTGAGATCTGATGATCAATATTCAAAGCCAGCCCAGGCACGAAAGTCTGTGAGACTCATTTCTAATTAACTAGCAGAAAGCAAGAAGTGGCTGCATGCTGAGAGCTCACGCCTCTAATCCTAGCTACTCAGGAGACAGAGATCTGAGGATCATGGTTCAAAGCCAGCCTAGGCAGAAAAGTCAGTGAGAGGCTTATCTCCAATTAACCACCAGAAAAAAGACGTGGCCTTGTGGTTCAAAGTGGTAGAGTGCAAGTCTTGAGCAAAAGAGCTCAAGGACAGAGCCCAGGCCCTGAGTTCAAGCCTCAGGACCTACCAAAAAAAAATAAATGAATAACTAAGCAAGCAAGAGTTGTGGGTGTGACTCAAGTAGCAGAGCACCAGACTTAGCTTAACCCACAATCAAGACAGGAAGTAGAAAGTGATGAGGTAGTAGCCTCAAATCAATAATAGAATACAATGGAGAAAATAATTTGAAATAAATTAATTTTTTAACTAAAATGTTTTAGGGATTGGAGGTATGGCTCAAGTGGTAAAGCATCAGCCAGTGAATGAAAGTCTCAGATCAAGAGTTTGGATCTGGGTTCTGGACAAAATAAATAAATAATTCTTATTTACTTTGCTGAATATGAGGTTTACTGTTTTCATTAATATTGGTGTAAAGAGAGAGTTCATTCCAATTTGTTTTTTTTTTTTTTTTTTTTTTTTGCCAGTCCTGGGCTTGAGCTCAGGGCTTGAGCACTGTCCTTGGACTTTCTCAAGGCTAGAGCTCTACCACTTGAGCCTCAGCACCACTTCCGGCTTTTTTCTATGCATGTGGTACCGAGGAATCGAACCCAGGTCTTCATGCATGCTAGGCAAGCACTTTAACCACTAGGCCAAACTCCCGGCCCCTCATTCCAGCTTTCTATCCTCAGTGCTCAACACAAGCCTGAGCAATGAAGGTCACTCAATAAACATGGAGGATGAAGACATCAGTAGGTAAATGGCTCTACGAATGATACCACTGCCATCAAGTTGACAGAGGTGTCAGAAAACAAAAAGGTAAAGGAAAATGTAAAGCGAAAGTGTCAACAATCCAAATCAAACATCTTTTGTTCCTTGAAATAAATAGATAGAGAGGAAAAGACAATATTTAGGTAGTTAGAAGGCTGCACAGATTCTCCGGTTAACATTGGTTAGCTTTATGCTGATAACTTCAACTTTTTTCCCACACACTTTCATGCCTGGGTTGGCTTTGAACCATGATCCGCAGATCTCAGCCTCCTGAGTAGCTAGGATCACAGGCGTGAGCCACTGTCACCCAGCTAGTTCAACTTTCAATTTAAATGACTTAAAACATTTTTTTAAACAAACCCCATTCATTCTTATACTTTTTGCAAATGCTACTTTAGGTAAGAGATCCTAATTCTTTCTCTAAAGTACATTTGACATTTAATAAAAACCAAACAAACCCATAACCACAGGGAAGGAGGAACCCAAAGGAAGCTGATCTTCTTGCAGAGGAAACACATTTGAAGTTCTCACTGGGATGTGGGGCAAGACTGGGCCAGCAGTGCGTGTCTGGAGAGCCACATAGAAAAGCCTGGCACATGGAATCAATTTGGGAACAAGGATGTGTATCTGCATTGGCATCAGGCAATTTGTTTAGAACCAGAGGCGAGGTTCTAAGCGATGCACAAACAAGACAAAAATAAGAAAAGCCAATGGAAAAGCACATCATCATTGGATTCTGAGTAAGAGCCCCACCCCAGGTTGCTGTGAACATAAAACAGCCTACCTTGTGGAATGAGAGATAAATGTGTTTCTGTGTTCTGCCCCTCGTCCATGACGTCACCCCTGCGATTACAAGAAGAAACCCTGAGCTCCAGATGGCGGCGGTTCCTGCCCTCTGGATGTGCTAGTATTCAGAAAGAAGTAGAAAATTGTTTGTTCAATTCAATTGCATAAGAGCACATTGCCCTTTTCGCTGATATGGGTGGGTGAGCACAGTGTTTTATCTTATTATTCTCTTCGGTCTTTGTTAATGTGTTTTTCTGGATGATTTATTCTTTTAGAATGGTGTTCGCAAGCTTTGCCTAAATAACCAAGACAGACCCTTTTGGAACCTCATTTCTATTTGTGTTTAAGAGCAGTCAGAGATTTTTTTAAAATAACTTTATTAAACTTTCTGCCAGTCAAAGATACGTCTTTCTATCCATATAACACTCATTAACTAATTTCTTCTTTCTTTCTAGCCATACAACTCTCACTAACTAATTTCTACCTACTAATTAGCATAGAAGCAAGAGTGGAGAAATTGAATTGCAACTCATATACTAAGTTATCTCAGAACTATTTCCCAAGATATTTTACGATTTACCATGTGGTTTAATACCTTCACTTTTAAAATTAGGAAATCGAGGTCTAGAAAGGTTAATCAAACCACCTAATGTTACACCCCCCCCCTGACTGCTGAGCTCAGAACAAATCCCAGGCCTTTCCCACCTCCCATGTATTTTCTAATATACGACACAATATGGTTCAAAAGTAGAGTGAATTTTAAATGGGCTTTCCAGATGGTAAAGTTTGTTATGCTTCCATTACTGCTCAAAAATCTATGAGTTCCCCTCATGATTTTTCTATTTCATGTCTTAAAAGTGACACTACAAGTTTCACTGATGAAAATAAAGCTATTTTATCCACTTCCGAAATGGAGTTATTTTTAAATCATTTATTCAACTTGGAGATTTGCTCTGTTGTATATGTCTTCTTAAAAACCCAGATTATGGAAACACTTCTGATTTTCCCATCAGCTATAAAAGCAATGCATTCGCTTCAAGATGAGAAAACAATCTATGTATTTAATCTGTTGCACATATGAATTCTGCCAGATATTTGGCAGGCACACAATACAAAAGGTTGATGACAGCTATCTTGCAATTTCTAATTGAGGGAGCTTTAAGTAATTGTGCTAAAGCCATGTTCAGTATGTAGAACAATGAAGAAGCCCAGATCCCATGGTAGAATCTTTCACTGAGACTGTTAATAGCATCCAAATTCTCATTTGTAAAGCAGCCAGATGCAGCCCAGTTGTAGGATGCCATATGAAAAAGAACACATGAATTTGATACAAATGATTTATTTGAGAAAGTAGAAATCTGCTGTGTAAGATTCATGCTAGCCGATTTCTTATTGAGAAAAAAAGCAAATACATCTTTGCTTTTGTGCTATCACATTGTAAAATAGGAACAAGCAACTGAGTCAGATACTTTGCAATGTCAAGCACGTATAACTTCCTTTTCTCTGAAAAGAAGTTAAAAATGGAATTAGAATACCATTTGGCTCTTTTCCTTTGTTTAAAAAATGTATATACAAAATTCAGAAAAGATGTTTCTCATATGATTCATAGATGGTAAATAAGTGGTTCAACATTCCTGGTTGAGTTTTATAATAAGAAGTAAATTTAAACACGCTAAGTCTCTTTTAAAGATAACCAATATGTTAGTGAAGGAAGGAAGGAGCACATTCAATTTCTGTCTTAGTAAAGTTGGCTTGGTTCAGCCTATGTCATCTTTAATGCATGCTTTTAAAGTCTGTACCTGATTTAAAACACTGTGTGTGTGTGTGCGTGTGCGTGTGTGTGTGTGTGTGTGTGTGTGTGTGTGTCTGTCTGTCTGTCTGTCTGTCTGTCTGTCTGTCTGTCTGTCCTGGAGCTTAAACTCAGGTGCTATCTGTCTTTGAAGCAAAATCTTCAGAGCTCAGCCTTCTGAGTAGCTAGGATTAAAGATATGAGCCACAAGCACCTGGCTATAAGGAGAATTTTTAATAATGAAATAGACATGACTGAAAGTATCACTCAAGTAAAAAGAGCCCCCACCTATCAAGCATAGGGCCTTGAGTTCAATTCCCAGTCCTGAAAAACAGAAAGAAAAAAAGGAAGGAGGGGAGAGAGAAATAAAGATATATTACGTATTTTATTGATCACTGAGTCTTTTTTTCCTGAGAAGGTATCTACTTTGACTCTTGAGATTAAAATGTATTTGCTATGGTGAATTATGATTAAAACTGAAAAAATACTACTTTAAGATTAGAAGCTGGGTGCCAGTGGCTCACGCGACTCTTACCTTCAATTAACCACTGGAAAACAGGAAGTGGTGCCGTGGCTTAAGTGATAGAGTGCCAGCCTTGAGTGGAAAAGATAAGCTATAGAACTCAGGCCCTGAGTTCAAGGGGGAAAAAAAAAACAACAGTGAAACCACTGGGATCTTCAGTGTGCCATCTTTTTGTGTTCATGAAGTATTCTGAGTGAAGTAGTAAGAATATAGTGGGCCAGGAGTTTGGCCTAGTGGTAGAGTGCTTGCCGAGCATGAACCTGGAAGACCCAGGTTCCATTCCTTGGTACCACATACATAGAAAAAGCCAGAAGTGGTGCTGTGGCTCAAGTGGAAGAGCTCTGGCCTTGACAAAGCCCAAGGACAGTGCTCAGGCCCCGAGTTCAAGCCCCAGCACTGGCAAAAAAAACCCCAAAAACATAGCATTGGAGAGCTGCAGACTTTGCACTGTTAGTCTAGCCCCGCTCCTCTGGCTGCAGGTCTGCGGACACAGCCGGGAGCGACTCTTAGCTTTGGTTTCCAAATAGCAAAACACTTGCATATTAAGTGCTTGAGCTGAACATAATTTCTGGCACATAGCAAAGGAATCTAAATGAGATCTATTATGGTTGCTCTTAAGAGGGAAGACAGATTTATTTCTCTAGTTCTGTGCTTGTCCATAATTTCTCCTGTGAGCAATAACACACTATTTGGAAATGTCTGACCAGTGGAAAGACACCATGTGTGCTCTGAACAGGGGACTTGTTCATTTACTTCAAGAAATGGAGCCGACTCAATCTCACAGTGGCTGCCATCCTAGACAGCTGCCTCAGTGGGTGAAGGATTAGTCTATACTTTGTACCATTTTTGTTTGGGGAGATATTTGAAATCAAGGGGGGCTAATGTAACTTTGCTTTGTGGTGAGTGATAAGTGGTAGTCACACGATGATTCCTCTGGAAATGTGTTCTACATTTTTACAATGCGCTCACTTTTAACGATGGTGCTAAATAACATTTCTAATTGCTAGGCTCTATTTGGAAGCTTTGAGAAAAGCTCGTTGGTCCATAGCAAATGGTGTTTAAAGGCCACGAGAAGTTTTTCAATGAGTTGTATGACTCGTGTTCCTCTAACTGCGCAGTGGCCCCCTGCAAAGAAATTCCCTTGGGAAGTTATACAAACAGGTTAACAATTCTGCCATAGCTGAGAAACATTTTTGGAACTCTTCTATTAGAATTGCCCTATGACCCAGTTTATGAGCCATACCAAAAAAAAGAAAAGAAAAGAAAAAGAAAAATCCAGACTCACTAATTTATAGTCACACATAAATTTTCACCTCTTGTTGTATGTCCCGGCTTGGTCACCCAGTTTGCCTTTGCCTTTGAATGGTGCTTCTACTTAAACTAAATAAATAAAATCCAATCCCAAAATGTTATTATTTGCCACTATCTTAGGCCTTTCAGAAGAGAGAGGGGAGGGGGAGGGGAGGCATATGTTCTGAAGACAATCCCACAGAGAATTCCAGAATTTCAGGTGCTAGAATAACATCCATCTTGGCAATGAGCTCTTTTCTGGAAGGCAACATGAGGTATGTTTGGCTTCAAGCCTGTCCAGTCTGTAGCAGACGCCGGCAATTTGTTCTTTTTTTATTTGTTCAGTGAGCGCTTATCAGGACCTACTACTTGAAAGCCACAGCGAATAGGATAGACATTCATCCAGGGAGGAGGCCAAATATTAAGTAATTGTAGTACAGACAGGTGGAGTTGGAAGTGTGGCTCAGTAGTTGAGCACCTGGCTGGCAAGAGCAAGGTCCTAAGTTCAAATCCCAGTAAGGGTGTGTGAGTGTGTGTGAGAGAGAGTGCTATAATGGGGGCCTAGTTTATTTGAGGAGTCCTAAACTAGTTTAAGGATCAGAATAAACATTATTTTCTTCTCTCTTTTTTTTTTTGTCAGTCCTGGGGCCTGAGCACTGTCCTTGGTCTTCCTCAAGGCTGGAGCTCTGCCACTTGAGCCAAGCACCACTTTCAGTTTTTTCTGTGTCTGAGGTACTGAAGAATCAAACCCGGGTCTTCAAGCATGCTAGGCAAGCACTCTACCATTAGGCCAAACTCCTGGCCCCAGAATAAACATTCTTTTTTTGTTTGTTTTTTTTTTTGCCAATCCTGGGTTTGAGTTCAGGGCCTGAGCACTGTCCTTGGACTTTCTAAGGCCAGAGCTCTACCACTTGAGCCTCAGCACCACTTCCGGCTTTTTTTTCTATGTATTTGGTACGGAGGAATCAAACCCCAGTCTTTGTGCGTGCTAGGCAAGCACTCTACCACTAGGCCAAACTCCCGGCTCCAGAATAAACATTCTTGAGGAAACTCTTAAAGCTGAGATTTGAAAGAGGATTTCGACACTTACAGGTGGAGAGCAAGGAGTATCGTCTTGCAGGAACAGAAGGAAGTGTAAAGTATGCCAAGAGTGTTAGGGAGAGAAGAAGAAGACTGGCAGAGAGCAGACTACACACAGCTAATAAGGCAGGTGAAAATATCTAAATAATTCAGGGCTGGGCATATAGCTTAGTGGTAGAGTGCTTGCCTAGCATGCATGAAGCCCTGGGTTTGATTCCTCAGTACCATATAAACGGAAAAAGCCAGAAATGGTGCTGTGGCTCAAGTGGGAGAGTGCTAGCCTTGAGCAAAAGAAGATTAGGCACAGTGCCCAGGCCCTGAGTTCAAGCCCCAGGACTGGCAAAAAAAAAAAATATATATATATATATATATATACATATATATATTTGTATATCGTTCAGCTGCATAGACTGACCTATTTAAAGCACAGATAAACAGCAGGTGCCAGTGGCTCACTCTGTAACACTAGTTCCTCAGGAGGTCAAGATCTAGAGAATCCAGTTTGAAACCAGCCAGGAAAGACAAATCTGTGAGACAATTTTTTTTTGCCAGTCCTGGGGCTTGAACTCAGGGACTGAACACTGTCCTTGGGCTTTCTCAATGTTAGCACTCTACCACTTGAGCCACAGTACCACTTCTGGCTTTTTCTATGTATGTGATACCGAGGAATCAAACCCGGATCTTCATGCATGCTAGGCAAGCACTTTAACCACTAGGCCAAACTCCCAGCCCCATGTGAGACTCTTATCTCCTGTTAACCACCAAAAAGCCAGAAGTGGACGTGTAGCTCAAAAGTAGAATATCAACCTTGAGCTTAAAAGAAATAATAACACAGAGCACCTTGACCCTGAGTTAGGGAGATTGTTATAGAAATGACTAAAATTGAGTAGAGAAGGCAGGCAAGGCTCACGCCTTTAATCCTAGCTACTCAGGAGTTTGAGATCTGAGGATTATGACTTAAAACCAGCCTGGGCAGGAAAGTTGGTGAGGATCCGCAATTAATCACCAGAAAACGAGAAGTGGCACTGAGGCTCAAAGTGGTAGAGAGGCAGCCTTCAATGTAAAAAAGCTCCGAGACAGCTCCCAGGTCCTGAGTTCAAGCTCCATGACTGACCAATAAGCAAACAAACAAAAAAGGCAGGCAGGTGGCAGGAGGATTGTGAGTTCAACGTGATCTTGGCTATATAGTAAGATTTTGACATAAAATAGTGTCTGGTACTAATGGCTCCGCCTATCAACAGAAAGCAGAAATCAGGAGTTCCACACAGGTCCAGGGAAAAGAAAAGGCTGGCTGTGGTGGGGCCCAGTAGGTAGATGTGAAGAGTGAAAACCCAAAGCTTGGGAAAAGATGTCTGAGATACACTAATATTTTAAGAACAGGGTAGAAGAAAAGACCCAGAAGGAGGAGTAAGCCAGCCAGGAGGGTGGTGTCAAGACAGGGTGGCAGCATAGACACAGCTCAGGAGTGACAAGAGCTGCCTTTTGGATGAGAGAAGAGGAACCACGGGTGAGAGCATGCTGAAGCTGCTTCACCAGTTATAAGTGGGACTTGAGAGTCAATTAGTCAGCTCATTGAAGAAGCGATTCCATTCAAAGAATCGTTGAAACAAGTGTTTCTGTGCTGCAGGCACTGGCAACTCACACCTGAAATCCCAGCTATTCAGGAGGCTGAGACCCGAGGATCGTGGTTCACAGCCAGCCTGGGCACTAAAGTCTGAGAGATTCTTATTTCCATTTAAACATCAGAAAACCAGAAGTGCACTGTGGCTCAAGTGGTAGAGCACTAGCCTTGAGCACAAAGAGGCTCAGGGACAGCGCCCAGGCCCTGACTTCAAGCCCCACAAGTGGCTCCACCCCCCCAAAAAAAATCCCAAAGCAAGCAGGAATGGAATCCACCGCCATGTGGACCACAGTTCAGCTAGACCACAGAGAGGGCGTCTTTCTTATGGTAATGAAGAGAAATAGGGATTAGGTGCAGGTAAGCCTGTTGGGCTTCCTTCTCTCAAATGTTGCAAACGAGGCGCATGCAGGAGGGCTATAGTTCATGGAGAACAGAAAGACGGGAAGTAGCCGTTGCAGAGAAGAAAATTCTGGCTGCAGGCACTGTGATCATTCCACGAGGAGGCGATGGCGGGACAGGTGAGTGGGAGAGAATGTGAAGGTAACAGGGTCCCTGAGAGCCAAGGCGAGGGAAGCCTAAACCAACTATTTTCAAAGACTAGACTATCAATTGTGGAGTACTGTGAAAAGACAGAAGGCTACACACAGCCAACATGAACGCATCTCACACACTTCATGACAATACCAGCGCTATATTCCTCTGTGCACACTTCAAACATTTACATGAAATGTATGTGAGTTTGTACAGTAATTGTTTTACCACCCCAAAACTTAAAATGTTGAGTGGTTTAAGAGATAAATAGACTATAATTTCATCTGTGCAAAGTTCAAAACCAGAAACAAACGAAACTACTTATTTTAGGAATACATACATAGATGGAATAAAAACATAAAGGAGAGGGCCAGGAGTTTGGCCTAGTGGTAGAATGCTTGCCTAGCATACACGAAGACCTGGGTTCGATTCCTTGGTACCACATATGTAGAAAAAAGCCAGAAATAGTGCTGAGGCTCAGGTGGTAGAGCTCCAGCCTTGAGAAAAAGAACCCAAAGATAGTGCTCAGGCCCTGAGTCCAAAAGCCCAGCACTGACAAAAAAGAAAAAAAAATTTGCTCAAAAACATAAAGGAGGGGCAGGGAGTTTGGCCTAGTGGTAGAGTGCTTGCCTAGCATGCATGAAGACCCAGGTTCGATTCCTCGGTACCACATACACAGAAAAAAAGCTAGAAGTGGTGCTGAGGCTCAAGTGGTAGAGTTCTAGCCTTGAGAAAGTCCAAGGACAGTGCTCAGGCCCTGAGCTCAAGCCCAGGACTGGCAAAAATAAATAAAAAAGGAGAACAATAGAGCGATTGCCAGGGCAGTTGACTCATGGTTACCTGTGTGGGGGAAGGGGGGAAGAGGGGTGGCAGCGGAGGAGGAGGAGGAGGAGGAGGAGGAGGAGGAGGAAGACAGGAGTGAGCCACTTCTGCAATGCTAGAAAAATTCTATTTGTCGTTCTAAGAAACGGGTGTGTTTCATCAGAGAACATAGCATCTTGGCGCAGAGGAGGGTATTTGTTGTAAGGAGGGAGGTTATTGTTGTAATTATTATTATTATCAGTGGTAGTAAAGTTGAAGCTCAGGGCCTTGTGCTTGCTAGGCTCGTGCCTCTATAACTTGAATCATAGCCCCAGTCTTGTGTTTTGCTAGTTTTTTTTCTCATACAGATTATTTATTGAATGCACTCGCATCATCCCAGGTCATTATGAAACTTGTTTCATTTTTTCATAATTTTATTAACTTTAATTGTACAAAGGAAGTTCCATTTAAGGAAAGTCTAGAAACCATAAAAATGTTACAGGGTAGGGAACACGAAGGATCTTGGGCACAAGCCGGAACTTTCCAAGTAACGATCCACAAACACGGCAAATCAAAGAAATCCTTGAGGAATGGATTTGATTGCATCATATTTAAAAGTCTCTGAACAGCAAAAGATAGAGGGAAAAATAGAGCATACAGAATGGGAAATATTTTTCCTATCCACAAATAGACAGTTTCTAGTTATTGTTTTGAGATCTTACCACCCAGGCTTCCTGCTGGTGTTAGAATCCCAGGCACACACAGCTTCCCTCCCCAGAGATGGAATCGCCGGGTCTTTTCTGCTCATGCTGAGCCTCAAGTAGCACTCCTCCAGATTGCAACCTCCCCAGCTGCTACTATTTATTTATTTATTTATTTATGTTTGCCAGTCCTGGGGCTTGAACTCGGGGCCTGAGCGCTGTCCTTGGACTTTCTCAAAGCCAGAGCTCTAGCACTTGAGCCACAGCACCACTTTCCACCATTTCTATCTATGTAGTACCAAGGTATCGAACCCGGGTCTTCATGCCTGCTAGGCATGCACTCTACCACTAGCCCACCCAGCTGCTACTATTATAGGCCAGAACCACTGGTGCCTGGATCACCAACAACTTTTAACCACTCTCTATGACTTTCCATTTAGGCAGAGCAAAGGACATGAACCAGAACTGGCACGCCACGGGGTGGGGTCGACTTGCCAGACACTGAGGCTGGAGTGGCTGTTGGATGTCAAAGGAGGTGATGGTGAAAGACAAGCTGCAGACTTGGTGGACTGTCTTTTTCTTTTTGGTGAGATGATATGGTGCTTCTCACTTGTAGAGGTTAATAAATAACACCAGAATATTTGTAATTAATAATTACTATTGTTAACTAGTTCCCTGGACCTTTGTATGTAGAAGTAAGCTTTTGCATCTGGACTTTATTCTGTATGGATTTCTACACAGTCAGACACTGTGGCTTCTGCCTGAAATTCTAGCTACTGATGAGCCTAAGATCTGAGGATCCCAGTTCAAAGCCAGCCCAGGCAGGAAAGTCTGTGATTCTTAACCACCAAAAATCTGCAAGTAGAAATGGCTCAAGCGGTAAGGTGTTGTCTTGAGAAAAAAAGCTCAGGGACAGCACCCAGGCCCTGAGTTCAAGCTTAGTCAGTGGGTGCACAATGCTGTCTGACTCCTTGTTTTCTCTTCTTCCTGCTAATTCCAAAGAACCTGACCCAGACAAACATGGACACGTAAAGAGAGCAAAGCCGATCCACATCCCTGAGTGACTTCCAGGGAGCTGAAGCCTGACCCTATGGATTTTCCATTTCTTGACTTCTAGGAGCTAAGAACTAACTGGCAGCATCATCTTTGAGAAATTAAATTTCAGCCATGGAATTTTTACTCGAACTAAAATGTCACTAAAATGCCTCAGAGATATACTTGGATTTAAGCATAAGGACAGAAAATTGGCTCCCAGTAGTAATATAGTAATTCTGGACACACATAAATTTGATGTTTTACAGTGAAACCAAGTATTCTAATTGCAGTGAACAAGACAATGTAATTAGTCCCAATCGCCAAATCCCAAATTGTGCCAGGAATTTGGGAGGGAGAAGAGGGGGCGGGATGAATGCCAGGGGAAAAACGAGCACTCCCAGGAGTCCCAGCACTCAAGCCCTGCAGCCCCTGGAATCCGGGCATCTCCACCTTTCCTCAGTTCTCTGACCACTTCTTCCACTTTAATAGCTCCTGCCTTGCCATTCTGTTTTCCTTTATTAAAACTGTCACTGTTCTAAAACTACTATTCAACTTAGAACAACTGATTTTAGGAAGGCCTTGAGAAGTTTGTTTTCCAGGGGGATGGAATATTTCCTCTTATGTAGCCAGTGAGAAGAAGTAAATAAAGGGTGGGGTGGAGCATCCACTGAGATCTCTCTTTTTCCCCTTTTCCCTCCCCCTGTCCTCCCTTCTCCCTCTCCTCCTTTTCTCCTCTTTCGCTCATCCCTTAATGGCCTTATCTCCTGACTCTCACTGAAGAAAAGGGCGCCAATTCTGTCCTGAAAACCTGCTGAGTCTGAAAAGTGGCTCCATCCCCAGCATGATTGCTTTGAAATTCAAGATTTTACCAACATTTAAAAAAAATCATCACCTTCCAAGGCCAGTGTGCCTGCTTCCCTTTCTCAGGAGGAGCAACACAAGAGCAATCACTGGGCCTCTATCTGTTCCAATTTGTATGATTTTTTTTTCGGAACTGGCTTTTTACCTACTTTGAACACGTGTATTCATAGTGTCTCCCTTTGTAAAATTATATTGTCTGAAGGCTCAAAAACAGCTGGCCATGGTGGCTCATGTCTGTAAGCCAATGTAATTACGAGGCTAAGATTGGGGAGGATCACACTTTAAGGCCAAATTGGCAAAATTATAGCTCAATCAATAAAAAGCTGGGGATATTGGTACGCGCCCATCACCTCAGCTATGCTAAGAAGCTAAAACAGGAGGACTGTGGTCCAGGCAAAAAAAAAGTGAGACTCCATTCAAAAAATAATGGTAAGAGTGCCTCCCTAACAAGTAGAAGGCTCTGAGTCCAAATGCCAAGAACACACACAGACACACAGAGACACACCACAGAGAAACGCACATACATATACAAAAAACAAAAACAAAAAGAAAGGCATCATAAATATCTTTTCAAACAATAAAAGATCGAGGTGAGATATCAAAACATTGGTTGGGGTTTTTTTCCTCCCACAAAAGCTTTCTCTCTTTCATTAATCTCACTTGGCTTGAGAGATATTGCTTTATACCCAGCCAAAAAATATGAAAAGATTCCAATAGTAAGCATTTAAGTATTGAGTATGTTTCAGCATGTGATGCTGGCTTTGCCAGCCTGTTGGCTCCAACACAAGAATTCAAACTGCAAAGTATACCTAATGAAGGCTTAGACAGAACTTCTGGGAAACTTCTTCAGGTTTAATTTTTTTTAAGAATTTAACCCTATTAGTCATTTCATATAAGTGGTCCCAAAGAGATCTCCATAAGTGGCCAACTTTAAATTATGTACCTCAGGGATTCCCAGCACTGTAAATGCAAGGCCTGGCCCTGGCTTTGAAATGACAGCTTGCTTAGTCACAGGCAGGATACAGACACCAATCATTAACCACAATCAACTGAGCCCAACCGTCCACCTCCGCAAGGTTATTCTAACCGCATCTGATCAAGCATATTAGAGTTAATCTACTGTTCAATATGCATTTCCTCATGAACCCTGGACAAGATTATCTAGGTGTCCTGCCTTCTCTCCATGTATAATGAAGCCTGTGCTCTCGCATTCGGCCATCGACTATGGATGTCCTGCTTTGGTTGCTGCTAAGGCAACCTGCGTTGGGAGTTTGCTCTTGTGTCTACAGCAACAGTCCCTCCAAAGACTTAACCTTCTTTCAATAAACCCCCAAGCTTCTTGTTTAGAAAAAAATAAAACTGAGTTAAGGATGACCACTGGAGGCAGGAAACGTGGCTCCATAATCTAGTCTGCAAAGCACACAGAACTGTAAGAACAGTGAGGGAACCTCGCTTCCCAGACCCTCTCTTCAGTCATGGCTGCCTTCTCCCAGTGTGTCTCCTGTAGATGCTTTTCTGGCTGGTCTGTACAGGACGTGTCACCTGCCAGTACTGGGGCTTGAACTCAGGCTATCATGCTCTCGCCTGGCTCTTTCACTCAAGGCTGGCGCTTTACCTCATGGAGGCTCCAGCCCCACATCCAGCTTTTGGGTGGTGAATTGAAGAGTCTCTGGTTTTCCTGCCAGGGCTGGCGTTGAACCGTGATCCTCCGAGCTTAGCCTCCTGTGTAGCTAGGATTACAGGCATGACCCACCAGTACCCAACAAAAATGAGTTTATGATGTTACCTTTTGAGTTTTGATTTATGTTCTTCCCTCTTCCACAGAGGGGAGAGATTAAAATTCTATCCATGCCTTTTTCAAAGGAAGTGAATAGATGTACAATTCCAGCTCTGCTGTGAAGTCTTCTCCCTCTGCTTACTTTCCCATTTGAATTAACATTGCATTTAATCACTTTCTACACTAAATGATTTGAGGGCAAGAACCACAGTTTTTCTTTTTTGATCCTTCTTTTCTCTCAGACCTACCATCCTTTTTTTAAAAAAAATGTTATTGGCTTAATTATAATCACTTCCAAAATCAAATTCAGACCTGCCTACAAATGTTGAGACACCAAACTAGTGGATGAGTTAAACAAATTTTGTAAGAAGGCCTGAATTTGAGTCTCAGTATTACATTTTTTAAAGTACATGACCTCACCCATTAGTATGCCCTAATTGTCCTCAAATTTACTTCTTTTTTTGCCATTTCTAAAATTGGACCCCTGACAATTTTTTTGAAGCTAAAAAGTGTCCAGGAGCTCAAGTTCTTAGGTGAAGAGGGCTTTCATGGTTCCATCATTTGGCATCTCAACTCTGGGGTTCTGATCTTCTGTGCCACTTGTTTTTGGCAGCACTGGGTTTGTTTCCCAGACAGGGATTATAGCACTTGAGTCCCACACTCAGCTCTACCCATTTCCATTATCTTTTTAAGCAGACTCTCATTTTTTTTTTTGCTAGATCTGGACCACCACAGCTTTCCCATTTACATTTCCTGAGTAGCCCATCTCATGTGCGAGTCTGGGCAATCCTCAGAGCTCAGCCTCCTGAGTAGCTAAGATTATAAGCTCCCAGTTTCCATAAGGGTCATTTTTGTGTGTGAGAAACTTTTAAAACATATGCTTTATATAACATGTAATATATATATAACTAAATATATACGTTACCAAACACATACATATCTGCTGTACAATGTGTTTCCTGCCGTAAAGTTATAGTAAAGACACGTGCAGTGACTCAAGCCTCTCATCCTGTCAGGAGGCTGAGATGTGAGGATTGGTTTGAAGTCTCTCAGGTCAGACTCTGATCTTCAATTAACCACTCAAAAACTGGAAGTGGAGCTGTGGCTTAAATGGTAGAGCACTAGCCTTGAACACAAAGAGGCTCAGGGACAGCACCTAGGCCCTGAGTTCAAGCCCCACAGCTAGAAAAGAGAATAGAATAGTAAAAATATTTTTTGAAAAACACGGCTCTTCTATCTAGAACCTAGAAGTTGCTAGACAAGTGAATTTGTCCCACATCCATTCAGAAGGAGGTGAAGCTCCATCTGGATGCTCGAATCTAGATGCAATGAATTTGCATGCTTTTTCTGCTTATTTGACTGGTTGTTTTTAAGGCTCAAATGATGTCAATTCCCCAAGGAGGTATAACAATCCTAAGTGCTTACATATCCAGCAACAGACCTAAAACATATATGAAAACAATCTGACAATGCTGAAAGAAGAAACAGGCAAGCTCAGAATCAGGACATTTCAGAGCCTCTCTTAGTAATTCATATCGTAAATTGATTATTAATAAAGGTACCTGAGGCTAGAATAACATCATCAGTCCATTTAGGTGGATGGACCGCCAGTACACACAACTATGGTGTCCCACACACACCATAGCTTGTAAGACTAGTCTCAAGGAATTCTAAACAATTTAACACATACAATGTGTATTTTTGAATGCAACAAAATTCAGTTTGAAATTTGTAACAGAAATCTGCTTTCTAAAATCCCCAGATATTTGGAAACTAAACAATGTACTTCTAAGTAACCCATGGGTTAAAGAAGAGAACACAGGGAAATGACAAAGTATTTCAGTAGGGAGAAAGTTTTATTCTAATAATATTAGGAAAGAAGGAAGGTCTTAAAAAATTGACCTAAACTTAAACCTTAAGAAACTAGAAAAGGAAGAGTAGATTAAACTCAAAGTAAGAAGAACGCAGGAAATAAATCATAATAAATAGAAATTAATAAGAATAATAGAGAAAATCAAGATATGCCTGTGACCCTAACTTTACAGGAGGCATGAGTAGTAGAACTGAGATTCCAGATGACCGGGTAAAAATACCCTATCTGAAAAATAACCTAACAACAAAAAATGCTTAAGTGGTACAATACTTTAAGTTCAAGCACTGTACTACCAACAGAGGAGGAGCAGGAGGAAGAAGAAGAGAAACAATAGACAACCAGAATGACCCTGTGTCAATTAAATTAAAACTGTTAAATTTTTTAAAAAATATCCCACAATGGACACTCACTGTGAATTCTATCTAACATTTGAGGAAAATAAAATCAATTCTCTCTGTATGCTTCTAGAAAAGGATAGAAACCTATTTCCTAACAGTCTTTCAGAGCTTTACCTTTTCTAGGACATAAGATTATGGGTGAAATTTCTACTTTTAAGATTTTTTTATTGTATGATTTTTTTTTTCAGTTGTTGGGCTTGAACTCAGGGCCTGGGCACTGTCCCTGAGCTCTTATGCTCAAGGCTAGGGCTTTACCACTTTAAGCCACAGAGCTACTTCTGGCTTTTGAGTGGTTAATTGGACTTAAGAGTCTCACAGGGACTTTTCTATCCAGGCTAGCTTTGAACTGTGATTCTCAGATCTCAGCCTGCTGAGTAACTACAATTATAGGTGTGAGCCACTGATGCCTCACGTATCGCATGCTTTTTATTTAAGACAATTGTTTATTTTTACAGAAGTGAAAAATCAATCATCTCACTTAATATGAACAAAAATTTAAAACTAAACATCTTTTTATGAACAGCACCCAATTAACTAGAAACAGAGCAGCCAGATATTATAAAAGCCACATTTGAAAAAAACCTAGCTAACATCTTATTCAATGATCAAAATCAAACATTGTCCCCTGAAGGTCAGGAAGAACCATTTCTATTGTTTGAGTGTGAAAAATGCATTATATGGTTTGCAATCTAGAAAAAAATATGGTCTAAAATGTTCACGAAGAATTTCACGATAAAATAATTAATAAACTTCATTCATATGTAGGGTTTAAAATGTCCTACTTTTTCACTGAAAGCTTCTAGAAAGTTTTTCTATTGCAAGATCATGAACAATTTTCTTGAATGCTGATTTAAAAAAAACTTTATATTCCTAACCAATAGTTTTAAGCATAAAACGTATAAGATGTTGGACTCAGAGTAAAATATATCTTTCATCACTTCATGAGATGACACTTCCCACTAAACAAACACCTGGGCTAAGAAAATTAATGGATAAACCAATATTGCAAGCATATATACATTCATATATATTGGATTAGTTTACATGCACATCATTACTTCTTGTTGAAAAGTATTCCATTTAAATAGGTTAAAATTTTGTTTCGCCCAATATACGGTCACATTTAAACACAGACTGAAAATGTTCTGGTAAAAGTCTCAAAGCCCTGGGGTTGTTTCTGAAAAGATGCTGTAAAATAATGGACTTAGAAAAACCTCAAAGCACTTTCTGGGAAATTTTATTTGTTAAAGTGTCTCAAAGTGAATCATCTTCAACTGTTCACAATACCCAGCAAGAAATGGTGGCAAGTTCGAGGCCTAATTAAAGATACAAAATTATATTTAAAACATAAATTGCATCATTTCTCAGCACCAAATTTTATCACCGCTGCCTATGACAATTTAAACACCCCCCCAACACATTATAAATCACACACCCTCCCCACACTCTTAAGTAAAACACCTACCAAGTACACAATCAAATTAAAACCGTGGCAGAGATTTATTAGCTTGTAGATGGTCCTAATTATTTGAAAAACTTGTTTTAGGTTCAATCACAACCACTTCTGAGAGTCCATTTCAATCCTAAGGAGGGAAATCCAGTCACCAAGCAAGCAGGCACAGGCCAAACTGTCCACGTCCATGTCCCAGGACTAAGCAAACTCATTGAGTCCAGTCTCATGGCTTGCATTTCCAGCATTCACAGCCATGCTCACTCTCCTTTCTGTCCACAAGGATGGCGTGCTTAGAAGATGTAAGCAGACAGAAGGTAAACTGGGAAATGGGCAATTCCCAGCGAAATGAAGTGGGGAAGATTTATTACCTTCAATTATTTTTGTTTAAAAAAAAAACTTTCCTTGGGGCAGAGACACATAATATATTGTACTTTCCATTACTTAGTGCAAATGTAAAACATATCTAAAAAGCACATTTTATCCTCCTAACATATTAAAATAACAAGTACAATGTCATGACATTCATTTGACAGATGGACTGTCATTTGGCAATGTCATACAACATTAGTTAACAGCAAATTAATATCATCAGACCTAATTTTTATTAAACATCTAAAAATGATCGAATTGGGGAAAGAACCTTACACTTGTTTACTAATCAAAACAGACATCAAGAAATATGCAAATATAGTCTGCATGTGATTTTTATAATAATTAATTTTTAACTAATAGTAGTCTAATCCAGAAACTGATCTCAGAACCTCACGTTCCTCATCAGATTTATCCTTCACTAAAGTATTGATTTTTTTTGACAAGTTCTCATGTACATTATGAATTGGCTCATAAAATTTTTCAGCATATTGTACTGGGTTTATTATAACCATCTTTACTATATATTACCACCATATCTTTTCATCAACACCAGCTGCTAAGCAAACTCAAGTGACAAAATAAATTCATGATTAGTTCATAGGAAAGAAAGTAAAAAGAAAGCAACATAAATTTAATTTCATTACACTTTTGCATCAAAAGCCACATTTCATAACCCAATGGCCACAAATGACTTTGTTTTTATTGTTTTTCTTTTTGGGGTGTGTGTGTGTGTGTGTGTGTGTGTGTGTGTGTGTGCGCACACGCTGGTTCTGAGGTTTGAATTCAGGGTCTGGGCCCTGTCCCAGTTTTGTAGTGCTCTACCATTTCAGCCACAACACTTCTGGCTTTTTGTTGGTTAATTGAATACAAGACTCTCGCAGACTTTCCTGCCTTGGCTGGCTTTGAACTAGGATTCTCAGATCTCAACCTCCTGAGGAGCTAGGATTATAGGTGTGAATCACCAGTACCCAGTTCTGAAATAATTTTAATAGTATTGTTTCTCATAATTTTATTCTCATTGATAATTTAAGGGGTTATATACATCCTTTCTGTTAATGCTTTTTTTCTTTTCTGTAGTGTACAAAGGACTGGGCAAAATCAGAAGGAAAACTAGCTTAACACAAGTGTTTGAACTGTAACATCATTCTTGATTCCTTTACATCAACTCTTGATCTCTTCTTTTTTTTTTTTTTTTTTTTTTTTTTTTTTTTTTTTTGCCAGTCCTGGGCTTGAGCTCAGGGCCTGAGCACTGTCCTTGGACTTTCTCAAGGCTAGAGCTCTACCACTTGAGCCTCAGCACCACTTCTGGCTTTTTTCTATGTATGCGGTACCGAGGAATGGAACCCGGCTCTTCATGCATGCTAGGCAAGCACTTTAACCACTAGGCCAAACTCCCGGCCCCTCTTGATCTCTTCTTATGATAATATTAACAATCTTATTCCTACCCAAATGCTCAGCTATTCCTAGACGGTGAAATTTTGAGATCTCTGTTTTGGGGCAGGAAGATACATCTAGAACAATAACTGATACTGAGACTTAAAACTTTCAAATTCAAAATTCAGTTCCTTCCTTCACAGCAATTAACAACAGCATGGTTTGAACTATCTTCAGGGTATGGGTTGTATCACTCTTTATTCACAAGGAAGATTATTATGCCAATTATAGTAATATTAACAAAAGATAACTAAAAACCTGGCAATGTGATGTATAAGTCAACCATTGTTTTACTTATTACTTGTACAAAATATTTCAGAGAAAAATTTACTGTTGTGATTTGAACCATATAACTGATAAACATTTTGGGCCCAGGCTCAAAGCAGAGTCAGTATTCAGATCTGAGTTTCGGGCTGTGTTAGATTTCTGTCATGACAGCAAAACACTAGAAATGATTATGTTATACAGAGGAAAACTTAAATTTGGCTCACCATTTGGAGTTCCAGTCCATAGCAGATTGGCTCTTTTTCGGGCCCATGGAGATATATCTTGGAGTCGAGAACAAGGCAAAACCATCTCCTGGACAGGAGGCAGAAATAAAAAGGGGGGCTGGGATCCACCATTCCCCTCACTGCAAACCCCAGGAACCTGAGGACCCTCCCCTGGGACCCATCTCCCAACAACGCACCCTGGCTCAGAACCATGATCCTTTGCAAACTGTAGCCTTAGCCCTAGCAATATATTCCTGAATGAACTGATCTTCATACAGTTATATCATACACATATATATTTAATATACATATGGCATAATATAGACAACATAATAATATAGCATATTATGTATTCTATATGGATAGATGATATGTAAATTACATATATTATATAATACATACTACATAATATACACTGCATGCTATGTACTTTTAGCCACAGTTAGTTCATATACAGAGTTTTCAGTGAGGAAAAAAACTGCATATTTCAAATATGCTGAGTGATATTTCATGTCCTTTAAGTCAAAGCTTTGTAAAAGAAATGTAAGTTGGGAAATCTAAATGTACTTTATGGTTCAAAATAAGCCACCAGTTCTGATAAGTCTTTTTTTTTTTTTTTTTTTTTTGCCAGTCCTGGACTTGAGTTCAGGGATTGGGCGCTGTCCTTGGACTTTCTCAAGGCTAGAGCTCTACCACTTGAGCCTCAGCACCACTTCTGGCTTTTTTCTGTATATGTGGTACCGAGGAATCGAACCCAGGTCTTCGTGCATGCTAGGCAAGCACTCTACCTCTAGGCCAAACTCCCGGCCCCCTCTTTTTTTTTTAAGTTGGTCATGGAGCTTGAAGAACTCTGGGCCTGGGTGCTGTCACTGAGCTCTTCAGCTCAAGGCTAGTGCTCTTCCACTTGAGCCACAGCGCCACTTCTGGCTTTCTGGTGGTTGATTAAAGATCACAGTCTCATGAACTTTCGTGCCTGGGGTGGCCTTGAAACATGATCCTCAGATCTCAGCCTCCTGAGTAGCTAGGATTACAGGCGTGAGCCACCGCACCCAGCTGACGGATCTTTAAATCTAGGTTTCTTTTCTTCCTTGGGCTTGGACTGTGTTCTTAAGAGGCACTGTTCTTGAGTAGTTTGCTCTACAACTTAGGATACAGCTCCACATCTAGCTTTTTTGAGTAGTTTGTTGGAGATAAGAGTCTCATAGACTTTCCTGCTTAGGCTGGCTTTGAGCCACAATCCTCAGGTCTCCTGAGTAGCTAGGATTACAGCCACAAGCCTCCAGCTAAACCTACTTAGTTTTTACATATGTTGATATTTTTATTACTTTTTGTTGTTGTTGTTGTGGGGCTTGAACTCTGGGCCTGGGTGCTGTCCAGGAGCTCTTCAGCTCAAGGCTACTGCCCTACCCCTGGAGCCACAGCACCACTTCTGGTTTTTCTAGTGGTTAATGGAGGTAAGAGACTCATGTGCTTTAGTTCCCGGGCTGGCTCTGAACTGCAAACCTCAAAACTCAGTCTCTTGAGGTTTTACAGGCGTGAGCCACCGCACCCAGCTGCTGCTGCTACTTCTGCTTCTTCTCCTCCTCCTCTTCCTCCTCCTCCTCCTCCTTCTTCTTCTCTGCAGTTTTAAGGACTAAGCCTAGGCCCTTGAAAGGCAAACAAACTACCTCCAAACTACACTACACCTAAGCCCTAAACCTCTTTCAATATAGATAGAAAAACACACAACTGCCGCAGAGACACAGCCAATAGTAACTTCCATTAACTTGCTTAGGTGAATTCCCTCGAATTATCTCTCTAAATATATTATCTTATTTGCTTTCCCAAAATGACAAGTGTCAATAATTGCAACTGTGGGGAGGCCAGCTGAGGTAGAGTGTGACACATGACCTTTGAACCTGGCGCTGGCACACACAGCCTCGCACGGAATGTCTTGTGGTAGCATGACCTTGGCCATGCTTCTGGTGTGAATACAGGCTCCTGGTGAGTGTGAGCGTGAGGCCAGCCACCACAGAGACCAGGCACTTCATTAAAAAGGAGATGCTTACATTTGTAAAAATTTGGAAGTAGCTCAGCGATGGTGGCTGACGCCTGTAATCCCAGCTATTTGGAGACTGAGAATCGCAGTTTGAAGCCAGCCTGGGCAAGAACAGGCACACTCCACACACACACACACACACACACACACACACACACACACACACACACACAGTTGAAGTTTTGTACCAACCCAACACTGAGTGGGCAAAGATTGGAGAGCTCAGCAGGAGACCGTGAGTACTGGGTTATGCCATGACGCCGGCTCCGACGCCGGCTCCTCCGCCGAAGCTGCCGGGGGTCCGCTCTTCCAGTCTCGATGGGACAGCTCTCCTCTCCTCATTGTTCACTTGTGTCCTTTGTGGTGAAACAGTTGACTTTAAATACAACACTTTTGCCAGGCCTGTAATCCTAGCTATTCAGGAGGCTGAGATGTGAGGATCGCGGTTCAAAGCCAGCCCAGTCATGGAAGTCTGTGAGACTCTTATCTCCAATTAACCACCAGAAAACCTCAGTTGTATTTTAGTCAAGCCAGTAACTTCCAGAACAAACCACCCTCCCTCCACACCAAACATTAGATGTGAACAAACCAGGCGTCCCGTAGGAGAGTGGTTTCACTGCCTTGCCCTGGGCCCGATAAACTTCAAGTACTTCCCTTCCCAGGCCTGATTTTGCTGCCGAAGTCATGCTTTTAGGAGACCATCCTGAGCCAGGCACTGGTGGCTCATGCCTGCAATCCCAGCCATGCAGGAGGCTGAGATCTGAGGATGGCAGTTCAAAGTCAGCCCAGACACAAAAGTCTCCGTGAGTCTTCTCTCCAATGAACCACTCAAAAACCAGAAGTAGCGCTATGGCTCAGTTGGTAGAGCTCTAGCCTCGAGTACAAAGAGGTGCAAGGACAGTGCCCAGGCCTTGAGTTCAAGCCCCCCAGCTGTCAAGAAATAAAAATTTAAAAAGAGTGAGGCTATCTTGAGGCTCAGGAGCCGTGGGCTGCATCATTCTCTAGTCAAAATGGCAACAGGACCCTCAGTGAAGAACCGGCACTCAAGAAACCTCTCCTGCCCTCAATATCCTGTTCAAAAGAAAAGCCAAGCCTGGGAACAAAGACACACAACAGAGGGTTTTGCCTGTACCTTTCTTTAGAATATGATAGGCAGATGTTCTACTTCTGGGAGTCACAGTGTTGCTTGTTTCTATTGTCCTTGTGACTTGTCACCATCTGAAACTTCTACCCCGATATGTTCTTCAAAAATTCTTAGGCAGGCCGGGAGTTTGGCCTAGTGGTTAAAGTGCTTGCCTAGCATGCACGAAGACCCGGGTTCGATTCCTTGGTACCACATACATAGACAAAAGCCAGAAATGGTGCTGGGGCTCAAGTGGTAGAGTGCTAGCCTTGAGAAAGTCCAAGGACAGTGCTCAGGCCCTGAGCTCAAGCCCAGGACTGGCACAAAAAAAAAATTCTTAGGCAATTTTTTAAAAGTGAGGAAATGGGAGGGGAGGGATGGATGACAAGGACCAAGATGTATTGTATTCATACACTGTTCATTAAATGGCAACTCCTTAACCACTGAAAATAAAACATTCTCTTAGGCCAAGTGTGGTAGTAATGCCTATAATTACAGCTACTCTGGAGGTGGAGACAAAAAGGATAGAGTTTGAGGTTGGCTCAGACAATATTCGAAACCTTGCCTCAAAAACAAAACCCCTGCTAGGGCATGGCTCTGGTGGTATAGTGCTTGCCAAGTGGGCTCAAATCCCCAGTGCAAATAAAATAAATAGATAAACTAACAACCCTTTTTGTTTTAGGACTACTGTGGCTCCATGGTAGAAACCATACCTAGATTTTAATTATTTTATAGTTGGTTATGAGGCTTGAACTCAAAGCCTGGGTGCTGTCCCCAGGCTTTTTTTCTTTTTGCCAGTCCTAGGCCTTGAGCTCAGGGCCTGGGCACTATCCTTGGGTTTTCTCAAGGCTAGAGCTCTACCACAACACCACTTCCGGCTTTTTTTTATGTGGTACCGAGGAATCGAAGCTGGGTCTTAGTGCATGCTAGGCAAGCACTCTAACAGTACGCCAGACTCTAAGTTCCCCAAAGCTTTTTTTGCTCAAGGCTTGCACTCTACCACTTTGAACCACAGCACCATTTTTGGTTTTCTGGTGATTCGTTGGAGATAAGTGTCTCATGGACTTTTCTACCCAGGCCAGCTTTGAACTGAGATCCTCAGACCTTAGCCTCCTGAGTAGACAGGATTACAGGCACGAGCCACTGACACCTGGCTCCTCATTTTTTAACCTCTGATATACTTTATATTAATCATCTAAGACACGGTTCCATTGGCCATGTGTTGGCTAACAATGTACCTAAAGCGGAACACATAACTAGAGACTCATGAGAAGCACAGCTAAGGAAAGGTTTTGGTCTTCCCCAATGGAAACATGGTGAGTGTCAAACCCACCTGGAAATAGTTCTAGCAGACCCACCAGAGCTTCTCCAGCACGCTCGAGACTGAGGCATCCTTGGCGGGACTCCATCCTGTCCCTCTCTTCTATGGAACAGTGTTCAATCGTCTCCCTCTGCCTCCCTCCCGCCCACTTCCAAACAGCCTCTTCATCTTTTTTTTGTTGGGGGGATGGAGAGAAATGGGGCTTGAACTCTGGGCCTGGGCGCTGTCCCTGAGCTCTTCAGCTCTTCCCCTTTTCTAGTGAGTATTGGAGATAAGGTCTCTCGGTCTTTAGTGGCCAGGCTGGCTTTGAACCGTCACCCTCGGATCTTAGCCTCCTGGGTTGCTAGGATTACCGGCGTGAGCCACCGCGCCCCGCTAGCCTCTGCATCTTAGTGGGCAGCATTTAGTAGCTGGAGAGGAGGAAGATACAGACTGAGAAGACGAAGAGGAGAGGGAAGCAGACCTGGATAACAATTAGCCCCGAAAGTGGTAGTAAGATTCCACAGAAGAAAAGTAAAACTTAGTGAATGAATGCCGACACCTCTCCTTCTGCTACCAAACACGGTGGGTTTTAGGAGACAACCAAGAGGCATCGTATTCATATTCTGTTCGTTAAATGGCAACTCCTGTGTACACCTACTTAGCATAATGAAAATAAAATAATAATAGACAAACGTGATACTCCTGCCAAATCTGTGCAAAAAGCAAACGAAAATGAATGAAAGACTCCAAATTACCAATGTCAAAATCAGAGGGTCAAGGAACAGGAAACTGTAAAACTCCTCCTAAAATACCAAAAGGACCTAGTGCTATAGAAGCAAGTAAAAATGCGAGCAAGGACAGATAGCGCACTTTCAGGGGATGGGAGGGTGGCTTAGCACGCATGAAGCTGAAGCCCTGGGTTCAATAATTGGTATCCCATACACAATAAAAGCCAGAAGTGGCGCTGTGGCTCCGGTGGTAGAGGGCTAGTCTTGAGAAAGCTCAAGGCCCTGAGTTCAAGCCCCAGGACAGGCAAAAAAAGAAAAGAAAAGCAAAAGCACGTTCACTAGTCCTGGAATGAACAACGGGAGAGAAAAGGAGTAGCGAATCCCCTGCTGTTTTGCTGCTCTGTTTACCTACGGCTGGTGTTTGCTGTAGACATGACTGAGGACCAAGTGACCAGGTGATCCCAGCGCCAGTCACCGCCGCATCACTCCTTTCCCTCTCAGCAGAGGGCGGGATCCGCGCAGGCTCAGTCTGATCTGGACGCAATGCCGACACACGTCAGATGACCTTGGACTCATTATAATGCCAAAAAACAAAAAACCAAGAGACCCCAAACTCTGCACCTGCCAGCGCCTAGGCAGTTGCAACGATGCCCAAATTATGGGAGGAAAAGTGTTATCCTGATATCTCTATCTACAGACATGACATATATCACACATACATCTCATGGCATGTATCCGCGTGTTTGTGCACACGTGTGTGCTGGTACTGGAGCTTGAACTCAGGATCTAGATGCTGTCCTTTAACTTTCTGCTCAAGGCTGGTCGTCTACCATTTTACTGGCTGATAAAGAGAGTCTCATAGACTTTTCTGCTCAGGTTGACTTCAAATCACAATCCTCAGATCTCAGCCTCCTGAGTTAGCTAGGATTACAGATGTGAACCACAAATGCCCAACTACTGTCAACACTTATGAGTAGGCAAAGAATCTGCCTACAGCTACAGCAAAAGCGTAAGAACTGAACTCGAGCTGAGAACACCCAGAGAGATTACACAACTGGGTGTTGAAACACATCCGCACACACTTTTACCTTAACAATTATAATCATGGATTTACCTCCATTCTGCCCCTTGCAACATGTAATCGAAGAATTTAATGGCCTTTAGATACATCAGTTATACAACACCACCCTTACAACCAGTTGTTTTTTGCTAAATGTTATTCTCATTTTTAGCAATAAACAATGAAAAGCCTAATTATTGCCTATTAGTACATATGTAAAATGCAGTGGACATGAAAAGTAGAGGCGCTGTATACAAATTCTGTGATCTGTACTAGAACTTTAGTGGAGATCAAAAGTGAAGACAGTCAGGAGTACTGGTTAAGGCCGACAATCCCAGTTACTCCGGAGGCAGAGGTAGAAGGATCAAGAACGTGAGGCCAGTTCAGGCAAAGTTAGTAAGACTCTGCCTCAAAAAAACCAAAAGAGGCGGGGGTGTAGCTCAAGTGGTGGTGTGCCAGCCTAGTGTGTGCAAGGCTCTAGCTTCCACTCACAGTACTGTAGGGAAAACGTGAAACCCAATAGACTATGATTTAATCAAGCAAGAGCTAAAAGCCCCAAACACTCGAGAATTTAAATTATGAACTTCAGTTTCACAGGTATCTTTATAAAAAGCATCTTTGTTAATCATACAATATAAATTCTGCTATTTAAAAATAGAACTTGCATTAAAACAGATAAAACACATTCTGCTATTTTTTGGTTTTCCAGTCAATAAAATATTCCATGTATTTAAAGAAAGATTGGGTCCTCACTGAATATAGGACTATATCAAGAATTAAAAAATCTTCATAAACACCAGTTGAATGCCACATGTCTTAAAGAATTATCAATTTTAGAGACTGATCTAAAACAGATGAGATGCACAGTAAAGCTGCCACAAGGGCCAGATAAAAGTCCTGGCCACTTTGTTTTTTTTTTCTAACAAACATTTAATAGTCAACAGTTCTAAAACATATGCTAAATGCACTTAGTAGAAACTGAGGGATGTGAGAATTATTTATATTAAAAAGAAACACTTAAAATCCAAGGCAAAATAAACATCCATTTCTCTCTCTTTTGATGGAATGCATTTCACAATTAAAATAATTCATCTGGTGGTCAAATCCGAAAAATCCATTTTCTTGTCCACTTTATCCATTCATCCTCCTATGGGAAAGTAAGTGGATTTTCAACTTGGTGATTTAACCTATAGCTTTAAATCTTCAATAAACAAACTTGAAATTCCAACCTTTAATAAATGAAAAGGCCATAACTGAAATGATGTCAACCCTGGATATGAATCTCTGACCGACATGATGAAAGCCCCGCTTGCAGAGCTGCACTTCTGGTCAGCAGCTGCATTTTTGTTTTAATAAAGGAGAATGGGTGCCAGCACAACAGCGCCATCCAAGACATGGCTGCTACATGCGCAGGAGGATTAATTACTTTTCCAGAAAGCTGGCGTAAGCTCTCCTTGCACTGTCCCATCAGGATTGGCTTCCATAAAATGAGTGTAATAAGATAATGTATTACACACGCCAGCAACTCCTATCATGCAGCATCTAGTTGAACAAAGCCGTGCATATTTACATCAATCAATAAAGCCTTCATTGCCATAAATATATCTCCAATATCACATGTCAGTGATGTCTTTCAGGTGGAGGGGATAAGATAGGCTATAAAGAAGCAAAAGCCTCTCTGAAGGATATGTCCATCTTTCATCTCATGTTTTCTGTTAATGAGATGAGGACCAAAGAAACATGTATTAGGGATTTGGGGTAAGTAGCTCCACCAATAAGATCTGATACACACACACACACACACACACACACACACACACACACACACACACCTTTAGCCATTTTAATTTGCACCCCAAATGGTCAAAGAATTTGACAGAACTTTGGAAAAATTACTTGATTATCTTGTATAGGACCATAAAAAACCCTATATTTAGGTTCAAATACCATGAGGATTTCATAGGCTCACACCATCCTTTGAAAACAAACCCAAGGGAATGGTTACCTCTAAATTTAAGAGTAGCACAGAAGGAAGACTGACAAAGGTCACCTCCAACCAGAAAAAAAGAACTCGTTTCTTTTGGTTCCACAGTCTGAAGCTTATCCACTAAATCATCTGGATTTCCAGACCACAACCTAAATATAACATTTTATGGTCATATACAGGATAATCAAATGATTTCTCCAAAACCCATCCATCATTTTGGAGACTCTTGGAAAGCCTAAAAACCATAGATGCAGGTTCATTTCACAGGTATAAAAGTCTTGAGCCGCATATTGAAATTCTAGCTCACTTGCAAATACAGTATAAGTACAGTGTGCAGGAAAGCAAAGGCTTCCCCTGGAGATTAAAAGAAATGAGGCTTCCTTTTTAGGAGAAGAGATGGATTATTGCTGTCCAAAGCAATCTAAACCAAACTTAAGACCTCTGCTCAAATGGCTGTTATTTGTTGAAATGCAAGCAGGAATCATTTAGGTTTCTGATTCAACGTGGTATAAACAAAAACAAAATGATAAAGTTAAGGTAAAATGTTTTAGTCTTAGTGTGTGTGTGTGTGTGTGTGTGTGTGTGTGTGTGTGTGTGGGTGTACAGATCTGAAAAAAGGTAAAAAAAATTTCATTTAGAAATATTTCAGGTTGGATTTAGGAACAAGATACATAGAATAGTATTACTTTGAAAATGAGTGATTGTTTGCTTATAATGTTTTAGGAATATTGACCTAGCATTTGCTAAATTCTTATTAAGATTATTTGGTGTTATAGTCTTTAGCCTGGGAGAAAAACATACAATACTATTCATCCTTTATTATGATGTCTCTGATGGTTTCCAAATGTTTCTTTGCTATGCAGCAGAAGTATATGATTTCTGATCCAGATGCTTTAAAAAAAAAAAAAGCAATCCTAACAAAGAAACTTAATCTGAGCTGAACTTGGCACAGATTCCAAAAACCTATAGGATGATGTTTTGGAAGCTGCTCAAACAAAAGCTGAAAGAGAAATATGCATACACAACCATAGATCCCTGCCTGTTAGTAATAAATGAAGGATACAGACCTTTTCCATAAGTGTGGGTGAATAGAAGTTAATGCGTATAAAATACAACTTAAATACAAGAACAGTATTTGAGAGTGATCCTGCTTTTTAAAATTTAAAGCCAAAGCATCCATTTAATTTACAAGAAAGTAAAAGTCATAGAAAATATATGCTACTCTTAGAAAGTTAATCAGGACCCTTGATGTTTATCCTTAAATAAGGAATTATTTTATGGCATGAACCATTTATGATCCAATAGTCGAAAATTTTAATATAGGTAGACAAAGGACCTTGGAATTAAGTTTGTTCAATGAACATGAAGTTGTACACAAAGTTTTGAGACTCATTTTAGAGTCCCAGAAGGAAAACAAAAGGTGGATGGGCCAGAAGCAGTATTTGAAGAGATAGCACCTGAGACTTTCTTAACACTCACAAAAGACAGCAAGTCCACATATTCAAGAAGTGCTACATGCCCCAGGAACAATAAATAAAAAGTAAAAGGCAGTAAAAAAGCATCGCAGCTAAATACTGAAAACCTATGACAAAGAAAACCTACAAAGCAGCGGAAAAGGATGTACAACAGCAGCCAAAGCAATGGAAAGCAGCAGACAATGGATTCTTTTCAGTCATTAAATAACTCCAGCTTCAACCTAACTTCTATCCTAAATGAAATAGACTTCAAAATACTTCAAAATGAAAATAGACTTCAACACTCTTTTAGATAAATGGACATGGAAATAATTAATTACTAGCAGACCAATGCTAAAAAATATTTTTAAAGTACTGTAAAAATATAACTTTAATTTTTTTTTTTGGTTGTGGGACTTGATCTCGGCCTGGGTGTTTTCCCTTGGCTCTTCAGCTCAAGCCTAGAGCCCTACCACTTGAGCCACAGCACCACTTCTGGTTTTCTGGTGGTTAACTGGACATAAAAGTCTCTTTGACTTTCATGCCTGGATTGGCCTTGAACCATGATCCTCAGATCTCAGCTTCCTGAGTAGCTTGGATTACAGGCATGAGCTACCAGTGCCCAGCTTTATAGCTTATTTTTGTACATTGATTCTATACCCTGAAACCTTGTTAAACTCGCTGATTACTTCTGAAAGACTTTTTCTCATAAATTATAATTTTTGACAGAGATGGTCATGAATAAGAAAGCTTACTTATGATCTTCTTGTATGCTATAATTTTTACTTTTCTGTCCTCATTGCAGTAATAATAGCAACCTTTTTTAGTTTGTTTTCAATCTGAGGGAGAAATATCAGAATTCCCCCTATTTAAGCATGTTTTTGGAGTTAAATTTTTCATAGATAATTTTTTTCGGAGGTGTCAGTCATGGGGCTTGTACTCTGGGCCTGGGTGCCGTCCTACCACCCTACCCCTTGAGCCACAGCTCCACTTCCCATTTTCTAGTGATTAATTGGAGATAGGGGGTTTCACGTTATGTAGTGCCCAGGCTGGCTTTGAACCAAGATCCTCAGATCTCAGTCTCCAGAGTAGCTAGGATTACAGGCGTGAGCCACTGCGCCCAGCCATAGCTAATCTTTTTAAGCATGTTCATTCTAGTAGATAGATGGTGTATTTTACAAATGCCAGTGTCTGTACCAACTTTTTTTGTTAATCTTTTTTTTTTTTTTTTGGCCAGTCCTGGAGCTTGAGCTCAGGGCCCGAGCACTGTCCTTGGGCTTTCTCAAGGCTACCACTTGTGCCACAATAGCAGTTCCAGCTTTTTCTATGTATGTGGTACCAAGGAATCGAACCCAGGTCTTTGTGCATGCTAGGCAAGCACTCTACCACTAGGCCAAACTCCAGGCCTGTAAATCTTTTTAACTTAAAAAATGAATAACAGATTCAAGGAAGTATGGAGTTAGCAGACAGTAGTCCTCTGTCTGTTTTACTCATTAGTTACATGTATGTAATTAGAATACAATCGTGCTATAGTTTGGGTCTACAATTCCCTCTGAAGGACCATGCGTTAAGGACTTGCTCCCTGGCTTGGGAGAGTGTGTGTGTGTAGATCACTGGAGGCAGGCATCCTTTTGAAACGTCTGTGGAACTGTCTCCTCCCCCATCCCCTTTGCTTCCTGACCCTGAAGTGGGCAGTTTTGTTCTTCCATGCGCTTCTGCCTCAATGTGCCACCTGACCATGGGCCCACATGCAGTGGGGCAACTCAGTCTGGAATCTCCACAGCTGAGAAGCAAGTAAACCCTTCCTTTTAGAAGAAATAATAATTATTTCATGTATTTCTTATAGTAACCGACAGCTGACCAACAGATATCAAAGCCAGAAAGTTGGCATTGGTATCAAGTGTGTTACAGTTCTCTGCGAATTTTTCGGAAATTCATATAATTACCCTACAATAAAGGCACAGAACTATTCTATTGCTATAACGATCTCCCTCACATTACCTCTTTATAGCCATGCCCATTTCCCTACTATTTCCATGTCATTTCAAAGACGTTGTAGAAAGGGAATCACATGGTGTAGATATGTTAGTCAAGTTTTACAGGGAGAGAAAACCAATAGAATATAGATATACAAAGAAAAACATAAAAGGAAAAAAAGACTCTGGAAGTTTAGCCTAGTGGTAGAGTGCTTGCCTAGCATGCATGAAGTCCCGAATTCCATTCCTCGATACCACATGCTTAGAAAAAGCTGGAAGTGGTACTGTGGCTGAAGTGGTAGACTCCTAGCCTTGAGAAAGCCCAAGGATAATGCTCAGGCCCTGAGTTCAAGCCCCAGGACTGGAAAAAATATATATCTAAAGTAGACATTTTCCTCACTTGATCATAAAGGCTGAGAATGTTTTCTGATAGGTAGAAAAAAAAATTGCAGAGTGGTTCAGTTCAAGTTGAAGATCTCCAAACCAAAACAGCACACAGGGGAACAATCAGTCTTGAGTCTTTACCCAAATCTTGGAAGGTCAGTGGTATGGGCCCCAGAGTTCAAAAGCCAAAAAGAACTAATCACTGTGAGGCCCATGAAGGGGTATCAATGTTTGTGCAGTAATGAACCTTCCATCTGGCGAATATAACTATAACTTTTCTATTAATAAAAGTGCATAACCAAAAAAAAAGAGTTCTGAGAACCAAGGTTCATCCTTGAATGTCAGGCCTCCAGAAGGAAGAATTTCTCCTTTCTCCTTTCTCCTTTTTGTCTAATCGCATGATACAGGCATGACACTTAGCATGACATCTCATGAACAACCACAAACGTACCAACTCCTTCCCTGGAAGAGAAGACTAAGTCTTCGAGTGACATTTACTTTCTGATAGGCCATAATTCAGTACTATGATGTAAAACCACACTACTTAAGTATCAACAAAACTCTGTATATGAGCACAGAGAATATGAAGGAGAAAGCCCAAATATATTTGCCTTATTTACATATATGTGCAAACATATCTTTAACAAAAGAGGGAGAAAAGCCAGCCCTGGTTCTTGGGCCTGGGCACATGGTCTCCTATTGTGTTCCTTTAGGCTTGCAGACTTCCCTATATCTCAGCAAGCATGTAATGTGTTTTACTTGGTAGAGTGACCAGATCATTCCTGAAGTATCTGAGCTATTCAAGTCCTGCATGGATTGGGCTGTTTTGATTTCCTACTGACTGTGTGTGTGTGTGTGTGTGTGTGTGTGTGTGTGTGTGTGTGTGTGTGGTCTGTGGTATGTGCACAAGCCAATCCTGGGGCTCGGGTACTGTCCCAAAGCTTTTGTGCCCAAGGCTAGCTCACTACCATTTGAACGACAGCTTTACTTCCAGCTTCTTGGTGATTAAATGGAAATAAGAACCTCAGACTTTGCTGACGAGGCTGGCTTTGAGCCCTGATCCTCAGATCTCAGCCTCCTGATAATTCTGTACACATTAACTAAACATAATGTGGATGTACACTCTTTTTTTTTTGCCAGTCATGGGCTTGAGCTCAGGGCCTGAGCACTGTCCTTGGACTTTCTCAAGGTTAGAACTCTACCACTTGAGCCTCAAAACCATTTCTGGCTTTTTTCTATGTATGTGGTACCGAGGAATCGAACCCGGGTCTTCGTGCATGCTACGCAAGCACTCTACCACCAGGCCAAACTCCCAGCGCGGATGTACACTCTTTCATAAAAACTTTTCAGTCCATCAGCATGATCAAAAGAAGAGGCATATACATTCATGTTTACATAATGTAGTAGTCATCTAGTCTAGAAACTCCAAATAAATTGACTATAAAATCATAGCGGATGTCACATTTAAAGGGTCTTGACTTAAAGGTGATGTGGCACTAGGAAGATGACTGAGAATTTTAGTGTCTCAGTTTCTTTTTTTCCAGAATTTTGACTTTTATTTGCTATCACCTCACATATGTATCACCTCTTCATATGTAAATGTTTTAGTCAGGATACTTTCCTGTTGTGAGGAACAAATAAATACACACAGAGTAAGCATGTGTCTCTTGATCAGAATCTATGTTATCATTTGAACCATGTCCCCAGTCCTTTTGCTTTTAGTTTTTAAGATAGGTATCAGGCTAGCTAAACTCTGACCCTGTCTATTACCTCCTTCTGAGAGGCTGGGATTATCAGCATGTACCACCATACCTGGCTCCAAGGCAAATGATTTTTTCTTGAAAAAATATTTTTATATCACATTGGAGAATAAAAATTGAGATTATGAGTCTGATACAGTGGCTCACACCTATAATCCTAGCTACTCAGGAGGCTGAGATCTGAGGATCATGGCTCAAAGCCAGCCAGGGCACTAAAGTCAGTGAGACTCTTATCTCCAATTAACCACTAGAAAATAAGAAGTGTCGGGCCAGGAGTTTGGCCTAGTGGTTAAAGTGCTTGCCTAGCATGCATGAAGACCCGGGTTCGATTCCTCGGTACCACATACATAGAAAAAAGCCAGAAGTGGTGCTGTGGCTCAAGTGGTAGAGCTCTAGCCTTGAGAAAGTCCAAGGACAGTGCTCAGGCCCTGAGCTCAAGCCCATGACTGGCAAAAAAATAAAAATAAAAATAAGAAGTGTCACTGTGGCTCAAGCGTAGGGTGGTAGCCTTAAGCTGAAGAGCTCAGGGGCAGCGCCTAGGCCCAGAGTTCAAGCCCCATGACTGACAAAAAAAAAACCCCTGAGATTATGAGAACATATGGAGCTTGAGACAGCTAAATGGTACTAGCTTGGAGATAAGCAGGAGGTATGGCTCAAGTGGTAGAGTGCCAACCCAGACAGGCCCAGAGTTCAAACTCTAACACCAGGAGGAAAAAATCAGACTCTGTTGTCTGATAAGTATAAGCCACTAAATTGTCTACTTACTGATAGGATCAATTAAAATTATTTGGATACTCCCTATACATTGTACATATGCATTCCCACCAATACCTGTTTGGCATATATATATATATATGCAGGAGAAATTATTTAAAATGAAAAATGTAGATGCAATGGCATGGGCCTATAGTCTGACTATCCAAGAAGCTGAGAAAGAAGGTTATGGGCAAGGGATTTGAAGTCAGCCTGTGTATCACAGAGAGACCTCATTTTTCAGAAGCAAAACAAAAACAAAAAGCAGAAAAGAAGCAGGACCAGGAATGATGGGAGGGACCAGAGGTGTGGTAGTTCAGAGACACTGAAGAAAAAGATGCTGCAAAGTATATGCTTGCCCTTCAATAAATAAATATATCCATTCATCCATCCTAATCCCTACAGTTGTGGGGCTTGAACTCAGGGCCTGGGTACTGTCCCTGAGCTCTTCTCCTTTACGCTAGTACTCTACCACTTTGAGCCACAGCTCTTCTTCCAGTTTTCTTTTTTTTTTTTTTTTTGCCACTCCTGGGATTGGGCTCAGGGATTGAGCACTGTCCTTGGACTTTCTCAAGGCTAGAGCTCTACCACTTGAGCCTCAGCACCACTTCCGGCTTTTTGCTATGTATGTGGGGTACTGAGGAATTGAACCCGGGTCTTTGTGCATGCTAGGCAAGCACTCTACCACTAGGCCAAACTCTCGGCCCCTTCTTCCAGTTTTCTGATGTCAATTTTCTGGTTTCAAACTGCAGTCCTCAGATCTCAGCCTCCTGAGTAGCTAGGATCACAGGTAAAAGCCACTAGTACCCCGTTTACAGTTACTAGCTCTAAAACTGTGCCTCATGTAGAGTTGAAGAGAACAAAAGGCTACTTTTGACTAAGAGGTTCAATGTATTGAATTAACAGAAGCATCGCAGTAAAAGTAAGGGATAAATGTGGCTACAAGGGTAAGAGAGGTCTAACAGAGGAGATGAGTTCAAACAAGAAAGGCAAAATAGTCAACATGGAAGGGCATGTATGAGAGACAAAAGAAGTCTGGTATTGAGATAATACTAGTGATTCCTCAACCTCATGGAAGCAGTGTTTTATTTAGGCTACACTGATGACTAATATTTGCTTATCTTTTCTAAGTAGATAGTGTCTCATCAAACTAACATTGTGCTGTTTATCAACTATAATGAATTCTTTTGGCACTTTGGTGGCTATTCCATAAGCCAGTTCCATTTGATGTTGTAGGGAAGTTTGATTCAGATACTATAAAAACAGAGATACTGTTCGAGTGAATATTTTTGCTTTTAAATAGATATTTTAGAAATAATTTCATAAACTCTAAGTGTAATGTACAATGCCTCACTTATGTCTAGTATAATGACTAATGTCTATGTTTGAGAGGATTTGGTTGATAAATCATAAAATCATAAATACCCCTCCCTAACACTCACTGGTCACCAAATAAGAAGGATAAACGTCTAAATCTTCCTACTCAAAACTTCTAAACCAGACTCAAGCTAAGTCCTCATGAATCCTTCACTGGGTGGGGATTTCATTGGTAAAGCTGCAATAACTTCATTTGTGGCCAAGCCTCAGCTCTGGGAGCAGACAGATTACCAGCCATTCTGGAGATGAGTGCGAGGCCCATTCTCCTTAAACCAATTATGCTGAAATTGTCAGATCTCAAGGGCCAGCCAATTCCATGTCTTCCATCTCCACCAAACTTGCCTAATCACAATAACAGAAAAAGAACAAGAAAGATATCATTACATACCATTTGGAGGGGGCAGGAGATTCAAACATTAAATAGATATGCAACCAAATCCCCAGAGTCATATCTGAAAAGCTCAGTAAATGTGATACTAGGAAAATTACATCCAGTAAAAAAGTGAATCTGATAAGCTTGTTGTTTGAGTTATACTCCCATCATTGTTTTTCAGTGTATCTCTGTCTCTTTGATTCTTTTTAGAAGAAAACATGTAAGCTTCAGTCACTTTATTTATTCTTTAATTCTTCTGTACTAGTTCATCAATAAGAACAGATAATAAAATAAAGGTAGAAGAATAAGACTTGATTTGTAAATTTCTCACATTTGTACTACTTTTAACTCACACCTTCTGGATGGTGCTTCATCACATACACAAAAAAGAATGGCTTAATAAACAGAACTAGCAAGAATTTCATATATAATTTAGCCTAAAAACCTGCTATCCACTGAGAGAAATTCATTCGACTTTTCTGAGACAGTCCTTCATAATCTGTTTGCATAATAATGAGTTCTAATCTGTTGGACAACAAGTTAAAGGACAAATTAAGAAGGTCATCATTGCAGTCTAATGATGGTTAAAGCAGTTTTAGCAGTCTGCTCACCACAAAAGGTGGCCACTCAGACATAGCCAATTATGCATTTGTGTGCCAGATGAAATCTTTAATGATGAATCTGATTAACATTCAATAATAAACATACAGCCAGAGAAAATGAACAACCTAGCCTCATGCAAACACTATCAAGGGAGGCTTTGTTCAGATTGAGGTCAAACTGGTATTCCAGAAAGGCGCATTAAAGAAAATGTATCAAATGTGTTTAAGGAGACCCATCTAAACACCCACAAAATCCCTATGATGCGAAGTCTGCCTTTTCAATAGCAAACTTGTCTTATCACGATAATAATGGACTACACATTTTTAATGGGTTGAACATACATAATATTTAGAGCCGTTTTAATTTGGTTTGATCACCTAACACTGAGAACATGTTCAAACTGTGTCACAGACTTTAGCACTGGCATTGCTTATGTCTCCTTATTAATGACACGTTAGAAGCAATGCAGACTGCTGATGTTTTAACTGTAATGAGGTTATAGAACTGCTTTGTGTGTAAATAAACTCTACATAACACGGCACAGAAGGAGTGAGACGTGGATGTCACATATTGTACACATACTTTTATACATTAAATTTTTAGAGCAAACATATAAAATGTGGACAGATAGTAAGAGTTCGGTGTGTTTTTGCAAACTGATACCCTCATGAACCCATAACCAGATGAAAAACTGAACACAAAGGCACATCATGAAGGAAGGGAGAAGCCTCTCACCCTCTACCATCTCATTAATCTGATTATTAGTCTCGCCTGTTTCCTTTCTTTTGTTTTTTTGTTTGGTGGGTCATGGGGCTTTAACTCGGGGCCTGGGCACTGTCTCTTAGCATCTTTGTTTTTCTTTTTCTCAAGGCTAGCTCTCTACCACTTGAACCGCGGTTCGATTTCTGGCTTTTTACTGGTTAACTGGAGATAAGAGTGTCATGGACTTTCCTGCTCAAGCTGATTCCACAGCAGGACCCTCAGATCTCAGCCTCCTGAGTAGGGAGGATTACAGGCCTATGCCACTGGTGCCCGGATTGCTAATGTTAGTCCCCTTTAACCACATATGTTTTCTGAACAATAGGAGTAATCTCACACCAGCCCAGGGAATCTGGACCCAGGGAATCTGGGTCCCTGCCCACAAGGCACTTAGCAGCCATGCTGGTTTATCAGATCAGCTGGATAATATCAGTGCGAGAGTTCAAGGGACTTCGATTCAACTTAATGATGATTCCAAAGCACAAGAGGAATGACGCTGATAACTTGAATGCCAAAGAGAAGTTGCAAAGGGATTTCTTTCAGTGTAAAGCTACAAGTTCTCAACTATATAAATTTTTTTTAAATCAATATATACTACCACACCTCTCGTCCCTCCCATCATTCCTGGTCCTGCTTTTTTCTTTCACCACCAGAAAAGAGAGAGAGAGAGAGAGAGAGAGAGAGAGAGAGAGAGAGAGAGAGAGAGAGAGAGAGAGAGAGAGAGAGAGAATACATAATAGAATTCTAATATAGTCTCTTACTAGAATCTTAATTTAAAAACTTTAAAATTGGGTCTGGGAATGTGGCTTAGTGGTAGAGTGCTTGCCTAGCATGCATGAAGCCCTGGGTTTGATTCCTCAGTACCACATATACAGAAAAAGCCTGAAGTGGTGCTGTGGCTCAAATGGTAGTGCTAGCCTTGAGCAGAAGAAGCTCAAGGACAGTGCCAGGCCCTGAGTTCAAGCCCCAGGACTGGCAAAACAACAATGAAAAATCTTCAAAATTGTACAATACTTATGGATACTTTCTTTTGTGTGTGTTCTGGTACTATAGCCTGCACCAAGGGCCTCATGCTCTCAGAAGCACTTTTGCTGAAGGATGGCTGCTCTGCTGCCAGCCTTCTCTCCACTGTTTGCTGGTTAATTGGAGATCAAAGTTTATCAGTTTTGAGATTCTCAGATCTTGACCCCGAGTAGCATGGATTACAGATATAGAGTAGCTTCTTATATTCTCTCTCTACTCTTAGAAACAATTAGAAATTCTATTAATAATATTTTTTGGAGTTAGGATCTCCCTATGTAGCTTAGATTTATTTTGAATGTGCAATTCTGCCTGATTCCTATGTGCTGAGATTACAGGTATATGAACAATGATACATTCTGTACATTTAATTTTTAATTAAAACTTTTTTAGAAACTAGGGAGTAATAGTAAAAATATCGAGAAGACATAATCCCTAAAAGATGTGTAACAGCGAAGGTCCAGATTCAAGTTTGACTTTGGCAATGGTCTTATGTATATGTCCTCAATGGGAAACAAATAAAACTCAAGCAGAACCCTGTAGCCATGTTAGGAAGAAAGAACTGAGTTGCTGACTCCTAGAATTCCTAGAAATGAGGAAGAGAATCTTGGGCACTATTGTGATACAAAGAAAGGAACCCCAGATATCCACACTTCTCTTGAATTCTTTTTTTTTTTTTTTTTTTTTTGCCAGTCCTGGGCTTAAACTCAGGGCCTGAGCACTGTCCTTGGCTTTTTCTCAAGGCTAGAGCTCTACCACTTGAGTCTCAGCACCACTTCTGGCTTTTTCTAAGTATGTGGTACCAAGGAATCGAACCCGGGTCTTCGTGCATGCTAGGCAAGCACTCTACCACTAGGCCAAACTCCCGGCCCTTCTCTTGAATTCTTAATGGACTCTTTCCTACCCACATATGAGATATATATCCACCAGCATAGGGAAAAGCAGCAGTTAAGTTGTAAGGTCACTGAACAGAGATTATAGCTTCTGCTTGACACTAGAGTAATAAGAGCTTGGAGTTCTACTCAGGAGGCTGAGATCTGAGGATCAAGGTTCAAAGCCAGCCTGGGCAGTAAAGACTAAGAGACTTATCTCCAATTAATCACTAGAAAACAGAAAGTGGGGCTGTGGCTCTAGGGGTAGGGCAGTAGCCTTGAGCTGAAGAGCTCAGGGACAGAGCCCAGGCCTAGAGTTCAAGCCCAGTGATCCACAAAATTAAAAAAATACAAAAAGTTTGGAATTCAAGTACCATAAGTTAGAGGAACATTAAAACAACAACAACAAACAACAAAAGCAAAACAAAGGATCAGTCACAGGACAAAGAACAAAATCAAAACACTCACCTCTACAAGGTTGGTAATCCAGCTTCCACAAGATTAGTCACCCTGTATCCATTTAACTGCCTTCTAGAATAAAATCCAAACTCTTCAGAAGAAAGCAGAATCTAGAGCTTCTATAACATTTTATTCAAATTTTTCATTATGCAAGAAAAATAGGTTAAATAAACATAAAAATAAGATTCACTGGGTACAGTGGCTCACACCTGTAATCCTAGCTACTCAGAAGGCTGAGATCTGAGGATCACGGTTCAAAGCCAGCCTGGGCACTGAAGATTGTGAGACCTTATCTCCAATTAACCACTAGGAAACCAGAAGTGGCACTGTGGCTCAAGGAATAGAATAGTAGCCTTGAGTTGACGATCTCAGGGACAGCGCCCAGGCATGGAGTTCAAGGCCCATGACCCACAAAAGAAGAGAGAGGGTGGGAGAGAGAGAGAGAGAGATGGAAAAAAAACAACAGATCATGAGACATCAGAGAGTGGAATTACCAGATACAGACATTAAATGATCTATTATTACCACATTCAGAGTTTACAGGAAAGGATGGCTACTATGAAAAAGAGATAGGGAGCTTTAGGAGATGAACACTGGGAAAACATGAGACCTAGAGTTGAGTAATACTGCAGTGAACTTTTACTAGACGAGCTTGATAGCACATTAGAAGCTGCAATCAATAAATTTGCAGGCATAGTAATGGAAATTATCCAAACTAAAACACAAAGAAAGAAGGAAACGCTGAGGAAAAATGAAAAGAAGCGCGAAGCGCCGTGCGCTGTGGGACATTACTGAGGAGTTATACACTGAAACCCCGAGGTAAGTGTAGTGTCAAAGCTAAGGAGGGTGGAGAAACAATGAAAGTAAGCAGAAAAAGCATGTAAGAAAATAACTCTCCAGACTTGATTTAAAATATCTACTCTCAGATCCAGGAAGTCCAGCCAATACCATAAATGATAACTGCAAAGAAAATCGTACCTAGGGATATCATTGCCAAACTGATGAAAACCAAATTAAGAAGTCTTATTATAAGAAGTAAGCACAGAAAGATACACCATGCAGAGGAGAAAGAATGCCTGCAGACCATTATCAAAACAGTACGGGCCAGAGGGTGTCATCTTCCTAGCGCAGGGAAATCCTGCCAGCCTAGGAATTTATAGGAAATAGAAACTTCCTGCAAACTGTACTGTAATCTCACCATTTGGGAGACTGAGACTAAGGGGATTATAAATTTGAGGCCAGCCCAAAAACCAAACAACAGGCAGTCACTTGTGGTTCCTACCTATAATCCAGCTACTCGAGAGGCTGAGATCCCAGGATCATGATTTGGAATTAGCCTGGGCAAGAAAGAAAGTTTAGGAGATGCTTATCTCCTGTTAACTGCTCAGGAGAAGCTGGAAGTGGTGCAGTGGCTCAAGTGGTAGAGCACTAGCCTTGAGCACGAAGAAGCTCTGGGACAGGGCCCAGGCCTTGAATTCAAGCCCCAGGACCCAAATACACACCAAAAATTGAAGGTGAGGAGTGGTCCAACACATGAGGAACTTGCAAAGTCTTCTTCTATACTAAGGTACTAATGTGACTGCCCCCATCACACTATACTTGAGTACTAAACTAAGGGTCTTGCACATACGAGGCAGGTATGTGACCATCGAGCAATATTCTTACCCCTTCTCTGCTTTTTAAAAAAAATTTAAAGCAAAGTAACTACACACACTTGGTTGAAGTTTTCAAAGGATCTTGAAGTTTTCAAAGAATCTTGTCCCCCCCCATACCAGTACTGGGGCTTGAACTCAGGGCCTGGACACAGTCCCTGGGCTTCTTTTGCTCAAGGCTAACACTCTACCACTTAACCACACCAGCACTTGCCACTTTTTCTGTTTATGTGGTACTGAGGAATCAACCCAGGGCTTCATGTATGTTAGGCAAGCACTCTACCATGAAGCCACATTCCTGGCCCCTCAAAGAATCTTTTGGGTATTGAATACATGGTGTGTCTTTCTCCATGCTTTCATTTTGATTTAATTGTGTCTTTGAGTACAAATTTTCTTTCCTTGAAAGCACATAATCAGATTGCATGTTTTTGTTCTTGCTTTGTCAAGTCTCATTTTGCAGCTGGGATGTGGTAGCACACCCCTGTAATTCCAGATACTTGTGGGATTGGAGGTGTTGCTGAAGAGGTTCAAGATTCTGAGTTCACTCCCTAGTACCACAAAGAAAGAAAAGAAGGGCCAGGAGTTTGGCCTGGTGATAGAGTGCTTGCCTAACATGCACCAAGGCCCAGGTTTGATTTCTCGGTACCACATACATAGAAAAACAAAGTTGGAAATGGTGCTGTGGCTCAAGTGGTAGAGCTCTAGCCTTGAGAAAAGTCCAAGGACAGTGCTCAGGCCCTGAGTTCAAATTCCACGACTAGCAAAAAAAATACGTTAACACACACTCAAAACAATTGTTCACACCATTAACATAGTAATTTAATTGTGCTATGTATCTATAAGCTTTTCTCAATATTTGTTTTTCCTTTAATATTTGTTCTTCCTTTAATATTGGTTAACTAATAAATACATATTTATAAAAAAGAAAGAAAAGAATATGCCAATATCTGGGGGTTTGATTAGCATATTTGATTCATTGTCCTGTACTGCAATACTGTAGTATATGTTCTCAATCAGGCTGTTGAGAATGATCTTCAGGATGAGAACATTCCATCTTTGCAGGCTCTCCAGGGCTGCCTTCTACAGCAAGACTTGCTCTATCCCACCTACACTCTGACCACAATGTGTTTTTTCTGGGCCATCTCAAGGACATTTCTTTTGGAATGATGCTAAGGGTGGAACTCAGGGCCTTGCACATGCTAGGAGAGCATTCTACCAATGACGATATCCCCTGCCCCAGATTTTTCCCCCCACAGGGTCTAGCTATGCAGCAGAGGACATTCTAACACTTGCATGTGGTTGGCTTTCCATCCTCTTGCCTCTTCCTCTGTAGTGCTGGGAGGTATACCACCATGTCTGGCTTTCATTTTCTTTTCCTGGAGGAGGAAAGAGGTAGACAAGAGTATGTCATGTGACTGCTTTTTATCTTCTGTATTTTGCTGTTTATTTGCAAGTCTATTTGGATGTCAATTTTTTCCTGCATATTGTAATAACTCTGGCATTTTGTCTGTTGTTTTCCTATTGCTTACTTATTTAGCAACCTTCTCAGACCAGTTGTTTTGTATCCCCTGCCATTGAATGCTCTTGGTCTTCAAAGTTTGTTTACCTTTGATCATAGATTGCTAGTGGTCACCATGATTGAACAACCAGTCAATGACTACTCAAACAATTCCATGGTTTCTTGGTATTTCTTGCCAACAGAATCTGTGTGAGAAGACCCATAGGCACGACCTCCAAATCCGTTAAGGTGGTGGACCAGGGCCTGCCCCCTGACCTCAGGGCTTTCATAAGCTATACACTGCTCGGTGGGTGCACACCTATGCCTTTCTTCACTCCAGCACTTCCAGTTAAATTTCTAGCCAGGCGCTTGTGAGCCCTAAATGGATCATTAGTAACTGTGCTGTTGGAGAATGGAGTCGTTTCACTACTGTCCTGGAAACTGAGTTCTTTTCCTGCCCCCTTCGCTATGGTAAATCAAATAGCACAGCATCCTGGGCACAGAGATTTCCTACGAAGCTGCAGGTTTGAACGAAATATTGACTGTGCTGTCGGGATGTTGATGTCTCAAATGCACTCGTTATTTTGGGGTGAAGATTGTAAGGTCTCTAAAACACATTTTCATTCTTAAGACCACTAAAAATAGCTTCTAAAAACCATTCTCAGTAAAAGCAGAAATAATCTTTCATTTGTACAAGAACATTTATGTGTACTAATTTCAGACGTAAAATCACTAAATGTCTTCATATTTAAAAAGAATTAAATAAGTAAAAAGCCCTTCATTTTGACATATATGAATATTCATTAAGACTGAACAAGAGAATAAAAAGCAACCCATTTCTGAGGAATACAGTGATGCTTATAATGATTTACATATGTAAACATGGATTTAATTTCCAAACTCACAAGTATAAATGAGTAGGTATGATATGGGAATTAACTATAAAACAGAAAACCCTATTTGAAAGTTAATTTCCACTGATCCTCACCAAAATAAATTTATGCTTACACGCTTGTCCAAATTTCTTATCAGGTCTGGCAATAGAACAAAACCTTATTGCACAATCCTTATTTCATTTTCAATTGGGAAGAGTAAATTTTAAAAAATAAATTATAGATCACTGCCAGAACTGTTCAATGTTCCCATACTGCCCGTTTCCCCTTCCTTGGGAGAAAGACAAGCTCTTTTTTTCCCATAGAGAAGTATTCATTGTAAGGCATAATTCACCAACCCACAAAGGAGTAGTACTTAACTATGTTCTTCCTGCGAGCACTCAATTAACAGTATGCCTATAAAAGGCATTTCCTCTAAATGTGTATTGAAACTCACCTTATAAAAGCTCCAGCAGTGCAGCCTTTCTCATTGCTGAGGGACTGTGATACTATTTCATGATGCTAAAATAGGAACCTTAGAGTTTAAATTGTTCATATGTCTAGTTATCTTCTACAACTTACATATCAAAACAGGAAATTTTTCCTACCGTCCAACTACAGCAATTACTATAGGATAGTGAGTACTCTTGCATATTCTTCAAACTAAAGAAGTAAAAGTAACATAAACAACAATAATATATCCTCAACTTAATTACTGGTGTAAAAACAGAGCTTTTACATCATGCTAAGCACTACTCTTAAGTTGTTTATATGAATAAAATATGTAATCTTCAAAATAACTATCAGTTAGGAATTCTTTCTAGTTTTACACAGAAATAAAGCATAGAAATGTTCAGTAAGTCATGCAGTTAATAAAAAGATAAGCGTAGAATTTCATATCCAACTTGTCTTATTGCACTGTTCACATTGTTAACTGCCATACCATATTATAGTGCCGGGGCCAACCGGCAGCAAACCAGGGTTCGCAGATTGGGGTTCCTGAAATAGGGGACAAGGACTAGGAAGAAAAAGAAGAGAGACAGACACACCGGGTCCGGGATGTCCGCAGTCCAGGCAAAGACTCCGGAGACTGCCGCGTTTATTTTCCACTCCCCCTTCTTCCCTCCTCCTCTCCCAGGGAACCTCCAGGTGTTACATTCATATGGTAAATCTCAGGTCATTTACATAGAATAGGGCCAGAAAGCAATAAGACAATATAGCCATCGTCTGATGCAAGTCAAGGTACAGTTTGATTCCACTCTGGCTCCCAACATTATAGTAAGCTTTAAAAAAAAAAAAACAAAACCCTTAGCTGTATTTGGTTACCAGGATTTGACGTTTTTAAAGTGATGATAGTTCTTATCTGGAGCACATATTTTCTGAAAGTACTAATCTGCAGGAGCTGCACTTATAACCCATTGTCTGAATCATGATCGTGTGGAATGGGCAATCAGAGTTTACACTTAGTAGAAATCTGATCCCTATTTTTCAAGGCTAATTTGTGGGGTATGTCTTTGTCTCCAATTTATAGTCAATCCCGATTAGGCTTAAATGAGTAGATTAAAAAACACACAGTGACACTATATTACTTTACCAATACACATTTTTAAAGTGTATTTTCACTATCATGTGGAGACCTAATGGGTCTAAATTTTTCTGTTGTTTGATGAATTGCCTTTTTAGTTTTGGCTTTGATAGTTATGGTTCAATGAAAAATTTACTAAAATATTCTATGTAGGAGTTTATCTTTAATAGTATACTATATTCTATATAAGTTCTCTTTAATCAGAGACACAGGCTTTGTCAATTATGTTATCTTCAGCATAGCCTTATTTCATATATATTTATCATTATATAAAAATAGTTATGTATAAACAGCCCCATATTAAATTTCAAGAAGAAATACATATAAATTTACTGTCACTGTTGGACAGTTTTTTTTTTTTTTACCCGCAATTAAAGGACATGGGAATACAGGCAGGTTGATACAGTTTCTATACTCTAAGTAGCTGGCTAAAGAACATGCTTTCATATTTCAGATGGCATTCAAAGATAAACTTGTCTCCATGCCTACAAAAAAATTCTAAAAACCTTTCATAAACCTTGAGCTACTAGGGCTGGGAGTTTGGCCTAGTGGTAGAGTGCTTGCCTAGCATGCACGAAGACTCAAGTTCGCTTCCTCGGTACCACATACATAGAAAAAAGCTGGAAGTGGTGCTGAATCTCAGTAGTAGAGCTCTAGCCTTGAGAAAATCCAAGGACAGTGCTCAGGCCCTGAGTTCAAACCCAGGACTGGCAAAAAAAACCCCAAAAAACAAAAAACAAAAACCCTTGAGCTACTAGATTTAACATCTCAATTTCAGTGGTGAAAGTAGATTGAATGTTAAGAATGAAATGTTCCTGGAAAACATTTAAATGGAAAAAGTGAGCCTGGACAATCTTCATTATAAGGCACCGTAGGAGGCTGAGATCTGAGGACCGTGGTTTGAAGCTAGTGTAGGCAGGAAAATCTATGAGACTCTTACCTCCAATTAATGACCAAAAAGTTAGAAGTGGAGCTGTGGCTTAAGTGGTAGAATGCTAGCCTTGAGCAAAAAAGTTTAGGGACAGTGCTTAGGCCCTAAGTTCAGGCCTATGACCTCCCCTCCCCCTAAATGCTTTTTTGAAAGGAAAAAAATTCTTTGTTATCAAATATATATATAACTGAGAATACTACTAAAATCTCCATATTCATGAGAAAGTGCATTTCAATTAATGAAATATAAGACAGCCTTTCAAAAATGTAACACTAAGGGCCAGGCGTATGCCTAAAGGTAGAGTGCTCAACCCAGCATGCACGAATCCCCGTTTGATTCCTCGGTACCACATACTAAGAAAAAACTGGAAGTGATACTATGGCTCAAGTGGCAGAAAGCTAGCCTTGAGCAAAAAGTGTCCAAGGACAGTGCCCAGACCCTGAGTTCAAACCCCAGGACTGGCAAAAAAAAAAAAATGAACTCAAACAACTTCTATTACCAAAAAAATATGAAATGTAGCCGGGCACTGGTGGCTCATGCCTGTAATCCTAGCTACTCAGATGGGTGCGATCTAAGGATGGTGGTTTGAAACCAGGCTAGGCAGGAAAGTCCATGAGACTGTGTTCTCCAACAAACTACACAGAAAAAGCCAAAGTGGCACAGTGGCTCAAATGGTAAGAGTCAGATGGTCAGAGCAAAAAGCAGCTCAGAAATAGTGCCCAGGTCCTTAGTTCAAGCCCCGGGACCCACTATAATTAAAAAAGAAAAAGGTATATGGTAGAAGCTATAATACAACACAGATTCTGAAAGCACATATCCTAAGAAAAGGCTATTTGTTTATTAGGTGTTGGTGATTGAACCAAAAACCTTGAGCATGATGAGCACATGTCCTACCACTGCAGCTACACTCCTCAGGGCAGGGAAAGGTATTTTAAAAGAAACTTTTTGCATACTGATACTGGCACTTGAACTCAGGGCCAGGAATTCAGGCCTCTTGTTTGGCTTTTTTTTTTTTTTGCCAGTTCTGGGCCATGAACTCAGGGCCTGAGCACTGTCCTTGGACTTTCTCAAGGCTAGAGCTCTACTACTTGAGCCTCAGCACCACTTCCGGCTTTTTTCTATGTATGTGGTACCAAGGAATTGAACCTGGGTCCTCGTGCATGCTAGGCAAGCACACTACCACTAGGCTAAACTCCAAGCCCTTGTTTGGCTTTTTCACTCACAGCTAGCACTCCCACTTCTGGCTTCTTGCTGATTAAGTGGAAATAAGTCTTAGAGACTCTTGTGCCCCTGCTGGCTTTGAACACGATCCTTAACACTTAGAAATAGTAAAGTAATTCTCAGGAAGCTTCTGCACAGCTGCATTCAAGACAAGTCTTTTCTCCATATCTTCACTGAAAACTCAACCCATCAGACTGAGTCTAGGTCTGCAAGGACCACTTTCTTGGTTGCAGTGTCATGTGTGTAACTACAAGTCTTTGTGGAAGAGGAGACCTCAGGAGCTTTAATGTCACGTAGTGTCTCCTGGCTGAGGAAATCATTCCATAGGAACTGATGATGCTTAGCCAGTACAGGAAGTCAGAGCCTAGGAAAGATGGGGAACCCTCTTACACCCCACTACTCCAATCTTATTTTAGGATTCAATTCTGTCTGTGCTTACAAGTCACTGTCCATTGGAAAAAAAACAAAAAGGACAATGAAAATTTAGAATTAGACACTGACTGTGACACCTCCCAGTATTTCACTTTAAACTCAAGGCTACGCAATCCACAGGGTCAATTTGTGTCATAATATGGCTACAGAGCTAGGTAAAGTTGCAGTTCTCAGAAAAACATCTTACAATCTTCCATACTGCAATAAACCAAACATTTTTTTTAACCACATACTCATTTTTTGATAAATGAGTACATTACCACAAGAAAGAATGTCCAATTCCAGAAAAAATACTGAAATTGGTCAAAGCTGCAAAATACTAAAGGGAACGTTATTGGAACCACATGATCTGACCATATGTTTCTGCAGACATTTGCAACCAAAGTAAACATTCAGGTTTGTCATGAATGGTCTACCTTTGAAAGGGTAGGAACTGAGAAAGCCCTAGTTCAGTTTTAAGTATCTTTTATACTGAAGTGTTGAATGAATGGACATTATTATAGAACTTGTTACCCTCAGATCAGATTTTAAACAGGAAGAATATAGTTTAGATGAATTTACTGTATTTGAAAATGAGTAGATAACAGAAGATAGGCTATTTGAAGTTGGGACATTTGGAATATAAGTGATATGCTATATCTCGGGTATACTGCTTCTAGAAGTAAGTGGAGTTGAGCACTATACTTTAAGCACAGGGTCTGGAATAAATCGTGATGTATGTACTTTGTCCCTTCTACTCAATATTAGAAACAGGTAGTAGCAAGATAAAAATGAACAGGATGAGGGGGGCAGTGGGTGGAAGGGTAAAGGGTACCAAGACACGTGAAAGGGTATCAATGTATGTGAATTAATGCACCTTCTATATGGCAAATATCATATAACCCTTCTATTAATTACAATAAAAAATATAAAAAAAAGAGAGACAGGGGTAAGTAAAATGCCAAAAAAAAAAAAATGAACAGGATGAGAAGTCTTGAAAGAAGTTGGAAAATTCCAACCTGAGAAAGATTTGGGCTGGTGGGTCATTTGTTTGTATATGAGCACCTATTCCCATGTTTGTTAGAACAGCTGGTGGAAGGCAGTTCCTTTTAGCCTGTAAATTTGCCTCTAAGAGTTACTGCCCATCTCATACCCAGGTCAAGCCTACCAAAGGATGAATTTGGCTTTGTATGCCACTGGAATGTTTTCTTTACAGTCAGTATCAGAAACACATGGATCAATGCCTCATTTGTTCCATTGTGACACTGAATTTGTACATTTGTTGTTTTGTTCAATTTGGATTTGAGAAACTATTTTTACCTTTGCAATTAAGGGAGTTAAATTATCTTTAAAAAAAAAAAGCAATTTAACAGCCAGTGTCAGTGGTTCATGCATGTAATGCTAACTGAAGTTTAAGGCCAGTCTAGGCAGGAAAGTCTGTGTGACTCTTATCACCAATTAACTACCAAAAAGCCAGAAGTGGAGCTGTGGCTCAAATGGTAGAGTGCTAGAAAAAGAATCTCAGGGACAGTGTCTAGGCCAAGTTCAAGCCCCAGAACCAGAACCAAAAGCAAACAAATAATAATGTAACTACTGCTACATGAAAGTGAAAAGGGTACATTATTTACATTTGAAGACTTCAGAAAGTGCAAAGGTATATAGCCATTAAGCTTACCTTCTTTCTGTACTGGTCCGATAAGCTGTTACTGTATTCTGTCTCATTTGAGCAATGACAAAGAGATTTTGTATGGTTTTAGTATTCAGGAAGATTGTTTTGGAATTTTACCAGCCCAGTATTCTTGGAAAAACTTTAAAGTATTTTTCTTTCTTCATTTTTTTCTTCCTCTTTTTCTTTTTTTTTTCTTCTCTCTTTCCTTCTTTCTTTTTTTGCCAGTCCTGGGACTTGAACCCAAGGCCTGAGCACCGTCATTGAGCCTCTTTTGCTCAAAGCTAGCACATTACCATTTGAGCCACAATGCCACTTCTGGATTTTTCTGTTCATGTGGTACTGAGGACTCGAACTCAGGGCTTCATGCATGCTAGGTAAACTCCACCTCTAAGCCACATTTTCAGCCCCTAAAATATTTCTAAAAGTAAAATTAGTTAAGATTTAGGGAAGACATCAAAAAAATAGTTCCAATTTCCTTCAAAAATACTGCTAGTTGTAGCAATTTAGTAGTTTTTTTTTTCCCCCTTTGTTCTGATTCTGGGGCTTGAACCCAATACTTCATGCTCCCATGTGACTTTTTCCAAGGCCTCTACCACTTAAACCCATAGCTCTGGCGTTTTGCTGGTTAATTGGAGATGAGAGTTTCACAGACTATTCTGGCTATGCTGAAAAGATCTCAGCTTCCTGAGTAGCTAGGATTACAGACAGCCAACAGTACCTGGTGGGTTTTTGGTTTCTTTTTGAGACCTAGTCTCAACCTTATCTCGAACGGGACTCAAATACTCCTTCTGCCTCGTTTCCCAAATAACTGTCCCCGTAAGCAAAAGGTGTACGCATGAACTGCCATGCTTGTAGTTATATGCTAGCCAGTCAGAAGACACTCTATAAAGAACTATTACATATAATGGTAACAAACCAACATATGTGGCTTTTCATAATCTCTAGTTATATGCTGTCATGAAATATGTGATTGACTTTTTTTCATGTATTTTTATTGTAATTAATAGAAGGGTTACATGATATTTGTCAGATAGATGATGCATTAATTCCCATACATTGATTCCCTTTCACATGTCTTGGTTCCCATTTGTGATTGACTTTTGAGTATTTTAATTAATTCACTTTTTTGTTTCCTATGATTGTACCTTCCCCTAAAGATTCCTTGAGAAAGTCAAACTAATCTGAACTAAACTAGGTTAAAAATTAACAGGTGGAACATTACAATGTATAAGGGCCACAGTTACCTTCTTTTACATGAAAAGTAGCTGACTTCTAAAACCCTAGGCTATTCCAAAACAGTATTAACATGGTAAGCAACTCAAGTAGCATCTAAACCAAAACCAGTTTCAAGGTAATAGTTCAGTTCATTTTGTGAAACTGAATAGTGTTATAGACAAACAAAATGCAGCAATGGTGTTTTCTGGACACAATGTTGAGAATGAACTATACCACTTGTGTGTGGGGACAGAAGGGAAAAACTGGGAGAGGGAAGAGGCGACAACACTGTCCAAAAAGAAATGTACTCATTACCTGCCTATGTAACTGTAACCCCTCTGTACATCACCTTAATAAAAACAATGAAAAAGGGGAAAAATGACAAACAAGATCTGACTTTGTACAGACTTATAAGTCTGGTACTGAAGACAAAAGCTAAAATAGCCAACTTTAAAAAAAGGCATTGAAGTTATATGCTGGGCGTTGGGAGGTCATGATGGTCTATGAGGTATGCTTAATCTAGTCTGGAGGACCCAGTAATCTTCAGAGGAATAAGGCGTTAACTTCCATTACAGTTCTCATCGCACTACACAGCGATTGTCTTCTTCCTCATCTTCCATACTGCACTGCAGCAGAGCTCGGGATTCAAAGCAGACACAAAGTATGTCAGGTGAACAAGTTGATCCACAACAGGTAAAAGAGAAAGCTGTTGTTATTCTTAAGGCTTTCCAATGTGCAAGAAAAACAGACTTGTAAACCATTAATTACATTATTACCGAGCAAACATTACCTTGGAACACAGGCAGGAAAAATTAACTTTGTCTCAGACTGGTAATAGGATTGAAAGGCCTTTACAGGATGTTGACCTTCAGTCAGGCTAATGAGTCCCAGACTAATCAAATAGTTAATAGAAATCCAATTCATATTCTAGAGTCCAATTGCATTAGAAGAATATGGTCTAGGGATACCTCAGATTGTGCATACATTTTAAGATATAAAAATACAAGTTGTGGGGCTGGGAGTTTGGCTTAGTGGTACAGTGCTTGCCTAGCATGCACGAAGACCCGGGTTCGATTCCTCGGTACCACATGCATAGAAAAAAGCTGGAAGTGGTGCTGAGGCTCAAGTGGTAGAGCTCTAGCCTTGAGAAAGTCCAAGGACAGTGCTCAGGCCCTGAGATCAAGCCCAGGACTGGCAAAAAAAAAAAAAAAAATACAAGTTGTAAAGCACAAAATAGTCATACTATGCAAGCCTTGCTAGTGAAAGAATTATACAGATTTTTAAGATGCTCAAAGTGCTTTTTAGCAAATGGATCAAAGTCTAACAGATTTATTAGTTCTTGAAAGGTAGTCATTTACACTAGATGCTGATTTGTTACCAAACAAATATTCTGTATCATCTTTAAAAATGTATCTAGAACTTTTGCATACTGAACATAATTTCATTTAATCCTCACAATATTCTATTTATTGCTCACATTCCCCCTTCCCCAAATAAAACTGAGGCTCAATGAGGTAAAAATCATAGAATCAGGGTCAATCTGTAAGCAGGAGTGCAAAACTCAAAACTCACCCTCCCACGTCCATACTCTGTTGTCTTTCTCCTTACCCAATGTAAGAAAGGTTCTAAATGCTAAACCGCATTTTTCACTTTGATTTAGTCTTTATGAAATTATTATTGATCACTTTCCTAAGTTCAGAGAAATAAGTTGCAGGTATAATTGTAACATGCTTCCAAGTCTAATGATTTTAAAAACCCATGTATACTGACAGTCAATTTTAAGGAATGAAATATGGAAATATTAATACATGGATATCTTTTTATTATAATTTATATTATGTGAAGTACATACTATAGGTAATTCCTTAGTTTACAGTTATGCCTGTCCAATAGCAATCACAAGGATGGCAAATGTAAAGCTTTCTTATAGGTCTTGCTTTCTGTTCTTTTAGTTCTCACTGGCAAAGCAGGTTACTTCATAGGTCCTTTTAAAACAGTAAAAAATGATTGTTTGAAATGAGTGAAAAATTTAAATATGTATGCCATAATACCCCTTAGAAAAAAACCAACACAATCCTCTATAGCCCAAAGTAACAAATAGCATTTAATACCTTTGAAACTTTTCAACTATATATAAATCATAAGAAAAAAATGCCTCTTGATCTGTTTAATGTAAGTATCATTTCTACAATTTCATACTTTATAATAGGAAGGAAATAAATTAACCATGCAAGTATCAAAATCTGTAAAGAGGGTCTTTTTTGTTTGTTTTAGTGTTGGGGATTGAACCCAGGGCCTCATGCATCCTAAACATGTACTCCATCAGTAGAGCATATATTCCCAGCCTTGAGTTCTGTAAAATATGGATGTAAAATATTCTAATGTAAAGCAATGAAAAATGACATAAAAGCCTTAAAAAGAGAGATCAAGCTGGAAAATTATTATTATCATTTTGTCAGTCATGGGGCTTGAACTCTGAGCCTGGGCATTGTCCCTGAGCTCTTCAGCTCAAGGCTACCCCTTGAGCCACAGCAACACTTCCAGTTTCCTAGAATCTCACGGACTTTAGTGCCGGGGCTGGTTTTGAACTGTGATATTCAGATCTCAACCTCCTGAGTAGCTAGAATTATAGGCATGAGCCACCACGCCCGGCTGATGTTTCTTCTTTTTTTTTTTAAATGTACATGTTGCCGAAGAATCCAACCCAGGTCTTCATGCATGTTAGGCACTCACTCTACAGTACCAGGCCAAACTCCCGGCCCAGAAAATTATTCTTAAAAAAATACTAAAACATCTCCTACTTCCAAGCTGCTGAATATTCCTTTTAATTTGTCTGTGCCAGTTGATTTTCAAAGGTTAATTTCTGAGAACAGTAAGTTTTACACAGCTTTTGTTTTCTTTCTAATACACTGAATCTTGTTTATTACAAAGTGGAATTTGGTGTAAGATGGGTTATTTTGGACCTAATCCAGGAGGGTTTAGTTACTAAAAGCACCTCATTATGAGGTGGTCTTACCAATAAGGTGATCCCTTGGCTCAGATCCCATGGATATTGTAACAAGGCTCCATTGTAGAGGACAGGAAGTCAGGCAGCAAATGGTTCCATCAAATGAAACCTTACGAAACAAAATTCTTTTTTCTTTTTAAAGACATGGAAATGGTTTAAGGGTAAGGGATCATAAGCCTTGGTCATTTTCCTAAATTTCCATTTCCTGAAGTGATATTCTTTATGTTTTATAGCCACATGGATCGTTCATGCTAAGGTTTTATCTTCCTTGTATATTCACTGTCTTATGTGATCTTACATTTTTATTCCAAAAAAATCATTATTAATTCTTCTTTACAAAAGAATGGCTACATTTACCTAATGAAATAGGCAAGTATCAAGAATTCCTAAGACCTAAGCAAATTTTTGTGATCACTGAAAAATTTGAGACTAAAACAGCATGAGAATAATTGTGTGGTCATCAAAAATAAAAAGAATACCACCACTTGCAGATGAATGCACAACAGCCAGTCTTTCAAGTGATTTTTATGACTAGCACTTTGGTTTCATGAAATTTTCTAAGCAATTCTAAGAATTAAATACTTTGAGTGTGTTTTATTGTAGGATAAAGCCCAAATTCAGAAACATGAGAGTACTCTTTTTTAATTAATGTTTTGAATAGAAAGATCTTAAGAATAAAAACAAAGCTTTATGTGTATGTAGAAACCATGCCAGAATTAAAACCATATAATAAAAAATGCATAGTAGGAATATAGTAAGAGATATTAATACCTAACATAATTCTAGAAAGTTTTCAATAATTCATCTGAAGTTCAGGTATCAAGAATAAAAATTCTATTTTTTACATAATAGCTTTTGTTCATAAATAAAGGCCTTTATCCAACTGGTAATTTTCATAGTGCATGGCCTCTATGATACACATACGTTCTAGTTTTGAATAACTTTCGTAGTAATTTACTTCATATACTCTAAGCATATAACATATATTATGTGACTGTTCCTAACTTACCCATCTTAAAAAGTTTGTTTTTTTTTTTTAAAGGGGAGGGCAGAGTTTGGCCTAGTGGTAGAGTGCTTTCCTAGCATGCATGAAGACCCAGGTTCGATTCCTCAGTACCACATACATAGAAAAACTGGAAGTGGTGCTGTGGCTCAAGTGGTAGAGCTTTAGCCTTGAGAAAGTGCTCAGGCCTGAGTTCAAGGCCCAGGAGTGGCCAAAAAAAAAAAAGTTAAAAATTTAGCTAAGTAATTTTTTCTTTGCTATCTGTAGATCTACAGTTACATTTCAGTTCAAGGTGGAAAGGCAGTTCACTGGTGGAGAGCTTGTTTAGCACGTGAAGGCCTGGGTTTGCTCCTCAGCATGTCCATATGCATGTACACATAACCATCCACTTCAAATTATTCATAGCTTGTCTAAATAGATCCACAGAACAATACATGTTTCTTAGACTAAAAAAATCAGTGAATATATATATTTAATGACAGAAACCAACAACTGTTTTTTATTTTGCCAGTCCTAGGGCTTGAACTAGGGACTGAGCACTGTCCTTGAGCTTTCTCAAGACCAGCACTCTGTCACTTGAACTCCAGCACCACTTCCGGCTTTTCCTGTGCATGTGGTACCAAGGAATCAAACCCAGGGCTTTATGCATGCTAGGCAAGCACTCTACCACTAGGCCAAAGTCCTGGCCCTAGAAACCAACATATTTAATAACCATTTTCGATCAGATGTACAGTTTCATTCACCAAAATGAACGTTCAAAATTCAGACTTTCCATGCTCAAAGGGAGCATAACTGAGCTGTTTGTAGATTTGCTTATTAAATTTACATGTGATTTTTTTTTCTGTTTTAATAGTTGCCTAATTAAAACTTGATATGAACACCTATCAGTTTTTTGTCAGTAGTGCTGGGGACTGCAGACCACTGTTTCCCACAAGGATGGTGGGGCTGAGTAATTAGAATTGAACATTTGGAATACTTCATCTGGCATTTTATAATTTTACATAGGTTATGATACATTTGATTTTAATTTTCAAAATTTAAAATTCAATTTATATGCATGTTACTTCCTTCCTAAAATTTTCTTACTTATGAGGCAATTTATTAAAACAGTAAACTTTTCAAGACAAACTTGATTTCTAAAAAAAAAAACAAAAAACACCTTCAGACCAATATGAGATAAAACCTATAGTGAAAGTATAGTGAAGTACGACTAGATTTAACAGTCATTAATCATTACATATCAGTATAAAGGTAAATGGATTCGGTGAACTACAAAATATGAAGTTATGTGAAGTTAGAAGTGCCCTAGGGAACTAAGTAACTTCTGGATTGATTTCATCTTAAACCGTTTCTAGCTAAGATCAGAGAAAATACTTTCTATAAATTGTTTTATGAAAACTTGAGAATAAAACTTACATTTTTTAAGTTGGTCATGGGGCTTGAACTCAGCCTGGGTGCTCTCCTTGACCTCTTCAGCTCAAGGTTTCTAGCCTACCCTTGAGCCAAGCCCCACTTCCTGTTTTCTAGAGGTTAGTTGGAGATAATAGTCTCAGGTCCTTTTGTGCCCAGGCTGGCTTTGAACCTTGATCCTCAGATCTCAGGCTCCTGAGTAGCTAGGATTACAGGCGTGAGCTACAGTACCTGGCTAAAACTTACATTTCTGAACATAAACAGACCTACGGCCAGGATGTAGCTCAGTGGCAGCACATTTGCCTAGCCCAGGTTTCTATCCTCAATATTGTAAATAAACAACATACTTCTTCCCTGAACATAAAAATAGACTTAAAAGTCTGACGATAATGAACTAAAGCAAAAAAGTACTATAAAAATTTTAGTCATCTACTGGATATGTGATTACTTACAGGTGAGATAACAAAAGTATAGTAATATTTTTATAGCTTGGCAGTATTATAATGTAACACCAATGAACATATTGCTTCAAGTTATCATTAGTCTCTATTCCACGAGTTTTCTCACAGCTCCAATTTATTTACACACATTTTTACATTATCACCAATGTCATCAATTTCTTTCTTCAGGACGCATGCTTGAATTCAATTTTGTGTCTGTGCAACCTCAATTTTCCTTTCTCTGACTGAATCCGCTCCTGTTGCAGTTCCAAAAGTTTCAAAAAGGTCTTCAGCCAAAATGCAATCTGAATTATTACTGAGTCTATCCTTTTCAGTGAGCTCATTTTCTTCTTCATCTTCATCTTCAGGATCATAAAGTTCTGGTGTGAAATAGATAGAATCATCTTCAGCTTCTTGTTCCAAAGCTTCGGCTGACCTGGGATATTTATCTTGTTTGCTTACTGGAGACAAAGCAGTATCTGGAGTTGGAGCTTTTTCATAGCCTAGCAGTTGTTTTGAATTATTTTTTTCAGTGACATCTCTCTCTATTGATGAAATAGTGATTTCTGATTGAGGGCATGGCCCCAATAATGTGTTTCCTGCTAAATTTGAGGACTCACCTTCGTCAGTGAGTGGCAAAACAGTTTTATCTTCCATTTTTTCTGTTTTGTAGGCAGAACTAGAATAATTCTCTGAGGATCTGAACTCAGCTGTTGCAGTCTGTGTTTGATCAGTAAAACATTTTCTCAAAGAACAAAAGGTAGGCCAGCTACCTTTCTCGGTTGCTTTGTTGAAAGTTGGGCTTGAGGATCGTGAAATCACATTTTTTTCTGCTTGCATTGTTTGGACAGATTCTCCCAATAATACTGGATCATCTAAGAAGATAAAAATTTCAGAATTTTAACTTCCTGCTCCTAGCTAATATAATCGTTAGGTTGGAATGATTTTTATTAGAAATGCTTAGATAACATATATAAGATTAGTATATAATACATAGATGATTGTATTACATATATATATACAAACATACACACACACACACGTTTATTAGTTTAGAGTTGACAACTAGCTGTGTTGGACTTTCACCTGAGATTAAAAAAAAAAAACCAAAACATTAACTCTGAAAGAAAAATCCCAACTCTAGTGTTTCCTAGCTTAAACTGTAATGCTACTTAGTAAGCTTAAATTTCATGACAGTGATCTCAATTGTATGAAGAAAGAAAAAATTAAAGGGAGGAGGAAATGAAATGGAAAAGGAAACAGGTTGTAAAATCTTGCCTTGAAAACCTACTAGCCAGTGGTGGAGAAAAACTGGGCTAGGTTGAGTTCCTAATTCAATAAATAGGGCGAGTGACAATTGCAAGGCTATGTTCTCTGCTCAAAGTTAAAAAATTGGCTAGTATTTAAGGCTTGTTCTAGAACTCAATAATCTCCTGATTACCAGAATAATAGCCTGAAAATCATTATGTATTTCTTTAGAGGTATATAATAAATTTTTTAACAACAGATAGATTAAGCAGTTAAACAATTAAAATTGTATTCTATTACCAGAGTATGGCTACTTCTGTCCCTTCCGAGTCAGACAGCAAATACTTTTGGCTTCATAGGACATATCATTTCCAGTGCAGGTACTCAAATTATGCTGTTTCATTATATGCCTCTAAAGAAATACATTGTGACTTTCAGGCTATTATTCTTATAATCAGGAGATGACTGAGTTCTAGTACTAGCCTTAAATACTAGCCAATTTTTGTAACTTTGAGCGAAGAACACAGCCTTGCGATTGTCACTCTCCCTACTTAATGAATACAGACAACTATTCCCCTCATGTGAAAGAATGAGAGTGACTAAGTTCCATTAAATTTTACTTACTCCTCCACAAAACAAACAAATCCGTAAGTATTTTTAAATTAGGCTAATTTTTATACAGCCTCTGCTATCCTTACAGAATTTGGTTCCCATTATGGTTATACCATGTTATAATAACTGTTTATCACATATCAACCTATTATAAGAAATAAAACCGAAACAAATCATTATTTTATAACAACAGATTTCTTTGTTAAATGTAAGTGGATGTGTGCAGCCGTACATACTTTTCTCCTTTCTGGTGATGATGTCACTTGGTGCAGACAGATTTTCAGGGTGGTTTGCTGTTTCCAATACATACACAGGGGGACTGTCTTCCAAACAGGCCTCATTGTCTTGTATATTCTTCTGGGGTGCCTTAGTGACTTTTTGGTGCTTTTTAGCAAATTCAGCTAAGGACTCAAGCGCACTCTCAAAGGTTGAATGGTGCTGAATCTCCTGTCTTACCCATTTAGAAAGTCCTAAAGGAAAGGTAAATCCAGGGGAAATTTTGGTTACTTGGTTACTCAGTTACCTTTTCTAGTGACTTTTGAATGTACAGAATTTTTTTTTCTAAGACGGTATTTCAGATGTACAACTTACACATAACTTACGCTAGGATTATGTCCCGATAAACATATTAGGTTAAAATAATGGAAACTGAAAATGCACTAAATGCAACTACTGTGGTGCATACAAGCAGCTGTTGTTTACTGTGTGATTATAAGGCTGACCCAGAGCTTCAGATCACTGCAGATCACTTCAGATCACTGCATTTTGTGATGTCATTTATTGTCAGCCAAAAATTGTGCAGACACGTCTGCTGAATGTGTATGTTGCCACACCACTGTAAAGCAGAGCCACTGCAAGTTAGCAAATGACTGTATCTCTAGCTGATGATAGTTGGAAAACAGGTAAATTTAATTGCACTGTATTTTCCCCTAAAAACTACCTAACATTTTCATGCAGCGAAACTACAAGTTGTAAATAAAGCAATCATTTCATCATTCTAAGTCTGAATACTTTTCTACAAATACAAAAATTCGAAAGGTTTTTTTTTAAGACCTTGTTCACCGATTCTAAATATATAGTAAATTATTCAAGAGGTGAAAGAAGCACTTCTGGAAAAACCAAGCTCTATCTGAAATTTTTATTATGTATTTTAAAACATAATTAAAGTAAGGAACATGATTTAACCTATGACATGAAAACTGTGTAAAAATGAACCACATTAGTGCTGAGGCTCAAGTGGTAGAGCTCTAGCCTTGAGAAAGTTCAAGGATAGTGCTCAGGTCCTGAGCTAAGGCCCAGGACTAGCAAAAAAAAAGAACCACATTAGGAATGTGAGCTGGGGATGGAGTTCAGTGGTCGTATTAGCCTAGAATCGACAAGACCACAAGCTTGATCACCAGCTTTGTTGAAAGAAAGGAGGGAGAGAAGAAGAGAGGGAGGGAGGAAGGGTGGGGAAGGGAGGAAAGAAGGAAGAAAAAGCAGGAGGGAGGGGGAAGGGAGGGGAGGAGTGAGAGAAACGGTATAAAGCATTCTTCAGTTTAATTAAAAATCTTACATGTTGCCAGATGTGATGGCTTGTAATTCTAGCTACTCAGGAGGCTGAGATTTGAGGATAGAGGTTCAGCCCAGGCACTAAAGTCCATGAGATTCTTATCTCCAATTAATCACCAGAAAACCGGAAGTGGCCCTGTGGCTTAAGGGGTAGGGCAGTAGTCTTGAGTTGAAGAGCTCAGGGTCAGTGCTCAGGCTCAAAGTTCAAGTCCTGTGACCCCCACGACCAACCAAAAAATAAAAATCTTACATGTTTACAAAATAAATATTCCATGGTTCATGCTACTCGAAGTATCATTATCTTTCTGAAAATTAGTTTTAAATACCACTGAGGAATTCTATGTTAAAGAATAAAACAAGGCTTTAAGCAACCTGAATTATTCTTTCACTTCAAATATATTCCTTTTGAAAATTTTCTATCAATTCTCTAAACCAAATCTGAACAAAAATCAATCAACAGAATGAATCTGCACTGATGCCAGAGGCTCACACCTATTTATCCTAGCTACTCAGGAGACTAAGACCTGATGATTGATGTCTGAAGCCAGTAAAGTCCATGACACGTATCTCCAATTAACCATTCACAATCAAGAAGCAGAGCTGTGGCTCAAGTAGTAGAGTGCCAGCCTCAAGTGAAAAAGCTAAGGGACAGTGCTCAAGCCTTGAGCTCAAGACCCAGGATTGGCACAGAAAAAAAAAAAAAAAGATTTTTTGTGTTTTGTGATAATATTCAAAGATAACATTTTACAAAAGATTCAGTAATATTGAAAAATATTATATTCTAAAAATCTCTCAAAGAATCTTAACTAGGAAGTAAAACTTTCAGAGTTTAAGATTAAGAAAGCAAGCAATAAACATTTTCCTTAAATTTCTCTATTTTGTTTGCTTGGGAAAATGATTATATCAAATAAAACTGATACTTTCTAAAATTGAAAAAAATAATTTATTGTTTTCTTTTGACTTTCAGCTTTTTATATGAGTATAGGATGCCAGTTTGCTTTTGAAAACTTGAGTCTCAGCTCCACCTGCTGACTAAACACAGGCATTTGCCCCGTTACTCTGATTTACTGCTTAATTGAAACTATTACTTACTTTTTTTTTTTTTTTTTTTTTTGTGGATCATGGGGCTTGAACTCAGCCAGGGTGCTGTCCCTGAGCATTTCAGCTTAAGGCCACTGCCACCCCTGGGCCAGTGCATTGTCCCTGAGCTCTTCAGCTCAAGACTACTGCCCTACCCTTGAGCCAAGCCCCACTTCCTGTTTTCTAGAGGTTAATTGGACATTAGACTCTCAGGTCCTTTTGTGCCCGGGCTGGTGTTGAACCTTGATCCTCGGATCTCAGCCTCCTGAGTAGCTAGGATTATAAATGTTAGCCACCGCACTGGGCTAAACTATTGCAAAAACTATTGAAAAAACTAAGAAGGCAGTATTTTTGCTTTAATCCTGGCAGTTAAATTTATTATCAAACTAAATATAGTAATTAGATGACCAAACTGAAATGGTTAAGTCTATACTCGTATATAGCTAACTTGAAACAAAATTAAAATTTGCCATGTCTTAATTACAAGTTAATGAACTTTTTTTTTGGGGGGGGGAGAGGCCAGTCCTGGGCTTGACCTTAGGGCCTGAGCACTGTCCTTGGACTTTCTCAAGGCTAGAGCTCTACCACTTGAGCCTCAGCACCACTTCCGGCTTTTCTCTATGTATGTGGTACCAAGGAATCGAACCCGGGCCTTCATGTACGCTAGGTAACATTCTACCACTAGGCCAAACTCCCAGCCCAAGTTAATGAATTTTTAATTTTTTTTTTCTGCTTCTTTTTTTTGTTGTTGTTGTTGCTACTGCAGTTTGAACTAGGGATGTAGTTGAGCTTGCTAGGCAAATGCTCTATTGCTTAAGCCTCACCTCAGGCCATTTTGCTTAGACTATATTTGAGATGGGTCTCCCTTTTTGTTCAGCTGTCCCCGGCTTTAATCCTCTTATTTATGCTTCCCACCGTAACTGAGATGATAGGTGCATGACACCTCTCCCAGCAAGAACTTTTTGCCTGTCTAGCTTTGAACTGCAATTCCTCTCAATACACATCCACCTCTTGAGTAGCTAAGACTATAATCGTAAGCCAGTGATATCTGGCCATCTTTTTTATTTTCAGTTTTTAAAGAGGTACAGGGGTTTATGAGCTCAGTAATCTGTGCTTGTCACACAGATATTCTACGGCAAGGATCAATCCCTTTTGCTTTTATTATTTTTCAAATAGAGGCTCATTGTTCCCCTGAAGCTGACCTAGGCCACCATTTTTCTGTTTGTACTTCCCCTGTAGCAGGGGTGACAGTGGGAAACAATCACACCCACCTTTTTTTTTTTTAAAGGTCATGGGTCTTGAACCTGGCCTGGGCACTGTCCCTGAGCTCTTCAGCTTAAGGCTACTGTCCTATCCTTGAGCCACAGCCCCATTTCCCATTTTCCAGAGGTTAACTGAAGGTAAGAGTCTCAGGTCCTTTTGTGCCAGGGCTGGCTTTGAACCGTGATCCTCAGATCTCAGCCTCTAGAGTAGCTAGGATTATGCATGTAAGCCAGGCACGGAGGCTCATACTCAGCGTTTTATTGATTGACATGGTGCCTCACACATTTTTTTTTTGCCAGTCCTGGGGCCTGAGTGCTATCGTTGGGCTTTCCTCAAAGTTAGTACTCTATCGCTTGAGTCACAGCATCACTTCCAGCTTTTTCTATGTATGTGGTACCAAGGAATCAAACCCGGGTCTTCTTGCATGCTGGGCAAGCACTCTACCACTAACAAATCCCAGTCCCATCACACACACTTTTTTTTTTTTGATCCTCTTGAGGGCAATCTCTCAAGTAGAATTATAAATATAAGCCAACATGTTTAGTCTGAACTTACAATCTTAACAGTAATGATAAAAATAACAAATCCCTGGGCCAAGAGTGCTTGCCTAGTGTGTACAAAGACCTGGGTTTGATTCCTCGGTACTACATACACAGAAAAAGCCAGAAGTAGTGCTGTGGCTCCAGTGGAAGCCTTGAGAACGCCCAAGGACAAGTGCTTAGGCCCTGAGTTCAAGCCTTGGAGTGGAAAAAAAATCCTACAGCTCTTTGACAAGTAGTGGTACTGACTCTGAGAGGACCATGTGTCATTGCTAGATAAAAATCACATGCATATAGTATTTGTTGAGCTGAGTGGGAAAAAATACCATCTACTTGATACTGCCAAAAATCGTTAATACTTGATTTCCTTTCAGAAAATATTAGATTTAATAAACATAACTTAAGAGAAGGAAAGTATGTCGAAAGAAACAAGCAAATTAACAAAACAAACTCCAACATAAACCAAATCAAAAGAAAAGAGAATTCTAAGAAGCTAAATGAGATGCATTTGTTTAATTAAGTGTAAAAACAGAATTTCTTGGAAAATACTTTTTATTCCCTTCCTTTGGTGCCAGTACCAGAGTTTTAAACTCAGGGCCTCACTCTCTCACCATACCACTTGAACTGTGCCTCTAGTCCCTCATTTTGCTGATTAACTGGAGATGGAGTCCTGCAGACTCTTCTGCCTGGGCTGCCCCTGAACATCAATCCTTCAGGTCTCTCAGCCTCCTGAGTATGATCCAACAATGCCCAACTAGAAAATTCATTTAAAAGAGCAGTTTACAGCTCACAACAGTAAATAAAATACTGCTGTATTATTAAAATGTCTCATATTACATACAATTGAAGAATTGTACATAATCTTTGTTAGTAATTAAATTTTCTGGTGGCTCATTCCTGTAATCTAAGCTACTTGGAAGGCAAAGATCTTGAGAACTGAGTTTTGGGGCCAACACAGGCAAAAGATGCTCTCAATCCATTTCAAATAGTAACTGGGCATGGTCCCCTGTGTCCGTTAGACCAGCTATTCAAACAAAACAAGAACAACTGAATAAATAGCAACTAATTAAATCAACAAAATTAAGAGGTGAAGGGCTGGCACGGTGACTCATGCCTGCAATCCTAGCTACTCAGGAAGCTGAGATCTGAGGATCATGGTTCAAAGCCAGCCCCAGCACTAAAGACGGTGAGACTCCTATCTCCAATTAACCACTAGAAAACCGGAAGTGGGGCTGTGGCTCCAGGGGTAAGGCGGTAGCTTTGAGGACAGCACCCAAGCCCCATGACCAAAAAAACCAAAAACCAAAACAAAAAGGTGAAAAGGTCAAATAAACAAAAGAACAATATGCTGATAAATTGAATAACCTTGAAGAAATGGATAAATCCTTAGAAACATTAAAGTTAAATCATAAAGAAATGGAAAATCGGAATAGACTCTACTACCATTCCCTAATAAAAACTCAGTGCTATTTTATATGGAATTTTTTAAAAACTTAAAATTTATATGAAACCACAAAGGACTACAAGGAGATAAAACAATTTTGAGTGACAGCAAGAGAGATCAAAGCTGCAGGCATCCTATCCATACTTTTAAATTTAAAGCACATTATGAAGCTGCAGTTACCAAAAGGCTAGTAATACTAGAAAAATGATACAGATCAACAGAACAGAATTGAAGGCCTAGGAATGTGCAGTCACAGCTAATCTTCACCAAAAGTATGAAGAAGATACAAAAGAGAGAGGAGAGTGTTACCCATCTGTGGGTTGGGTGCTTCCTAACACTCAGAAAAGTAGGAGAAAGATGTTGAGTTCAAGGTCAGTTTGGGATGCCTCCAAAATCAATTACAAAGGTGCTGGGCAAGCACAGACAACAGGATAAAATTGGACCTTTCTTTTATAACAAACACAAAAGTTACTAAAGACTTAAACCTAAATTTGACACTGTAAGACTTCTAAGAGAGGGGCCGAGAGTTTTGCCTAGTGGTTAAAGTGCTTGCCTAGCATGCATGAAGACCCGGGTTCGATTCCTCGGTACCACATACATAGAAAAAAGCCGGAAGTGGTGCTGAGGCTCAAGTGGTAGAGCTCTAGCCTTGAGAAAGTCCAAGGACATTGCTCAGGCCCTGAGCTCAAGCCTAGGACTGGCAAAAAAAAAAAAAAAGACTTCTAAGAGAAAATATAGGAGGCAATGTTTATAATATCAAACTTGGTAAATATCTATTGTTTTAGAACTATTGTATCAGCCAGCAATCTCATACTTTTTGATGTTGTTGCTAGTGATTGTGGGGCTTGAACGCAGGGCCTGGGCTCTGTCCCTGAGCTTTCTGCTCAGGGATAGTGCTCTACCACTTTGAGCCACAGATCCACTTTCGGGTGGTTAATTAGAGATAAAGGTCTCATGGAATTTCTTGCCTGAGCTGGCTTCCAACTGCGATCTCAGCCTCTTGAGTAGCTAGGATTACAGGTGTGAGACATCAGTACCCAGCAGCAATCTCACTTTTGGTGTATGCTCAAAACAATTGAAATATTTTGAAGAGATAACTTGCACTTTTACGTTCACTGTAGTATCCAACAGTTGGAAACAGTCTTTCTCCACCTAATGACAGATAAAGAAAATATGAAATGTATAAGCAAAGAGACACTGTTTAGTCAGAGAAAAGAAGGAAATCCTTCAGATACCTCAACATGGAAAAACCTTGAGGAAGCAAGTTAGTCACAGAGGGACAGATGCATAAAGTTCCTACAGTCAAACTCAAGTACACTTAGAAAGTTAAGAGGGCAAATGACATGTTTTTTTGTTTTTGTTTTGAGCATAATGAATCCTATCCATTTTTAGTTTAAATTCAGCTGACGATCGTACCGGATGTGTAGCGACTCGGGTTGTTACTGAAGCGATCATCGACTAGCAGAAGAGCTCCCCAGTCGTTTTTATGTCGAATACACCTGCGACAGAATACGTGACATTGAAAATAAAGGCCAGAATTTTATAGGGATAGATAGAATATTAAGAAAATCAACTGTGTGTCAATTATACAGTCCTATAGTTTATGTGATTATATGAAAAACAGAAAGTGCCCAATATAACAAAGTCAGTATCTGCTAATTTGTATCCAAAAATTTATTTGTATTTTATTTATTATTATGTGTTTTTTGCCAGTCCTGGGGCTTGAAGGCAGGGCTGGGGCACTGTCCCTGAGCTTCTTTTGCTCAAGGCTAGTGCTCTACCACTTGAGCCACCGAGTCATTTCCAGCTTTTTCTGTTTATGTAGTACTGAGGAATCGAACCCAGGGCCTTGAAGCACCCTACTGCTAAGCCACATTCCCAGCCCCAGTATTTTATTTTAAAATTTACAAAAATTATAGGAAATATAGACAGAACAAAAACGTTCTGTCTTAGCCACAGAGTTGTTTTTGTTGATGTTGTTTTTGTTTTGTCAGTCGTGGGGCTTGAACTCTGGGCCTGGGCACTGACCCTGAGCTCTTTGCCAGCTTAGGCCCTGGAACCACAGGGCCACTTCTGGTTTTCTGGTAGTTAATTGGAGATGAGAGTCTCAAGAACTTTAGTGCCTGGTCTAGCTTTGAACTGCGATCCTCAGATCTCCGCCTCCTGAGTAGCTAGGATTAGAGGCGTGAACCACAGCACCTGGCCTTTTTTTCTTTACTATCTTTTTTTAACCTTAATTTTTAACGACTAGGTTTTATGTATTGTTCCCATAGCTTTGTAAGTTAAAAAAAATGACTAATCTTTTTCAAAAATATTTTATAGGACAATGAATCATATGGATTTTCTTCTTTGAGCTCACATGGTAGATTATATTTATCACATTGTATACCATAGTATAACTACATGTGGTCATGAAGCATTGCTGTTTTTATGGATGGTTGGATGAAATACACAAACACTCTAAAATACATTTTTTATATTAAACTATATAAAAATTTAATGATACAATGCAATCATTTTTAATATACTTATAAGTTTGTACAGCAATGCCACTGTCTCTTGTAGAACTTTTAATCAATTCTGTGGGCATGTGGCACACTGCTTCTCCACTTCTAGGCTGGCAGACACCTGCATCCCTGCTACTTTCAGTATTATGAATAACGCAGCCACGCACACTTGTGTAAGGGTTTGTATAAACACATGTTTTTGATTCTCATAGGTATATGCTTAGGAGTGGGATCACTAGGCCATATGGGAACTATATGTTTAACTGCGAAGAACTCTCACATTGTTTTGCAAAGCAGCTGCACGATTTTACATTTTCCTCAGCAATGCATGCGGGTTCCAGAACCTCCACATCATCACCAGCACTTATTACTGTACTTCTCTTAGTAATTATATCTACCCTAGCTAATGGCATTTCATTGTGGTTTTGTGTTTCCCTAATGACTAAGCTGTGTTGAGCATTACTGTTGTAAAGACATATCCATTCCAAGTATTGGTTGACTTTAAACTTACACATTTGGATCTTTTTAGGATTAGGTTCTAAATAAGAGTCTGTTTTTTTGTTTGTTTTCTTCTTTTATGTTTCAGTATCAGGGTTTGAATTCAAGGTCTCATGATTTCTAGGCAGTCATATGTTTCATTACATGAGTACTTCCCATCCCATTTTCATTAATTTACTATTTGGATCATCTAGGCCTACCTCTAACCACAATCCTCCTATCTATGTCTCCCACGTAGGCAGGATTACAGGTGTGCATGGCACACTCAGGCTCTGAGTTCTTTACGCATTCTGGTAAGGGTGAATGAAATGTTTCCTGCCACCCATGTAGGAAATTGGAGTTAGACTCCTCTTTTCTATTTCCCAACTGTCTATGGGATAACAAAAATGTAAACACCAGGAAACTCCATTTTATTCAATGTTTAACCAATCATATTTTTTAGCTTTTTAAACATTTTTTAACATTTAGAGTTTTGCTTTGGGTCTGATTTAGTCTGGTAATGCTTTCAACTTCCACTTGTTAACATCTAACATAAAAAAAAAAGAAGTTCCTAGGAGTTTGTACTTAAAATTTTTAATCACATCTATTAAGAAAGAATAAGTAGCAGTATAAGTTCTACATATAGCCTTAGCTGTAGGTTAACATTAAAGTTACACAAACTTTATTCTACTTACCTACCTAGGGCCTGGTTTAAGGCCCTATATGCTTGTATTTCATACCACTGACGGCCAGGCAAAAGACCTCTCAATTGTGAGTAGTGATCATTGTACTGTCGCTTGAGCTCAACCTAATAATTAGAGAATACATGTAACATTTAGTAGATAAATGAAGCTCATTTAAAATCGTATTAAGGGGGCTGGGAGTTTGGCCTAATGGTAGAATACTTGCTTAGCATGCATGATTTCTCGGCACCACATACAGAGAAAAAGCTAGAAGTGGTGCAGTGGCTCCAGTGGTAGAGCTCTAGCCTTGAGAAAGCCCAAAGACAGTGCTCAGGTCCTGACTTCAAGCCCCAAGATTGGCAAAAAAAAAAAAAAAAAAAATCATATTAAGGCCAGGCACTGGTAGCTCATACCTATAATCCTAGGTACTCAGGAGGCTGAGATCTGAGTATCATAGTTCAAAGAAAGCCTAGTCAACCAAGTGACCACTGTGCCCAGCTAAAGACTCTTATCTCAAATAAACCACCAGAAAAACAGAAGTGATGCTGTGGATCAAGGGATAGGGTGGTAGCCTTGAGCTGAAGAGCTCAGGGACAACACCCAGAGTTCAAGTTCCACAACTGACAAATAAAAAAGAAGTCAACTACTTTTATCAGGTGCTGATGCCTCACACATTTAATAGTAACTACATAGGAGGCAGAGATCTGAGCATCATAGTTCAAAGCTAGCCTAGGAGGAAAGTCTATGAGACTCTTCTCTCAACTAACTGCCAAAACTTGGAAGTGGAGCTCAAGTAGTAGAGTGTTGGCTTGAATACAAAAGCACAGGGACAGAGTCCAGGTCCCATGTTCAAGCCCCAGGACAAACTAAGTATCGTACAGCAGGGCTGGGAATGTGGCTTAGTGCTAGAGTGCTTGCCTAACACACAATTCAAGCTACAGGACTGGCAAAAAAAAAAAGGTAAGTTTTACCAGCAAGTATATGTGTCTAAGTTGAATTACTTTTACTACATAAAAAAGCCTTTTTAAAAGTAGCAAATAAAATTATCTTTGGGCAATCCCATTTAATTAGAAAAAAAGTGACACAAAGGGGTTTGAAAAGGTAGGAAGCCAGAACACCTCAGTTTAATGGCATCAGAATCTGTTTCCCTATACGCTTGGTGACTGTCAGGCATGAAGATCAATGACCAATTTAAAATGACAAGCAGCATATGTGAAAAAGCCAGTTTCTCCTGCCAGCAAATAGCCTAAATGTGACATAAATCAAAGGCTGGAAGGGACTTTCTGAAATGTCAAAAGACAACCTTTTACTTTTACCTGCTCATCCTTATAAACACATTCTTGTTCCTTAGGCATGTTTTCCAAATAAACAGTTTCTATGCGAAGCAGCAAAAGGCCCAGGGCAAGCTCTGCCATCTTGTAACTGTCAAAGAGATTAGTCTTTGATCTACTGGGGAGGTCATGCCCACATTCACATTAGCTGTATGCTTCAACAACATTCTACCTGTTGACCAATGCTTCTTCAATGCCCAATGTGACCGACATCTTACATTACAGAAGTTAACTGTGAATGTTTTTGCTCACTATAAAACTGAGACCCAGTATGCTTTGGAAACTTGACATTTGGTCATCTAATATTACTTTTCATATACATTTTACAAGTGTCTACCAAAATAAAAAGATATACTTAAATGAACTATCTGAAAATAAACTAATTGTTTCCCATTCCTAATTAAGTTGGTGTGTACATAGCTGTAGAGATGGATGGAAACCTGAACGAAGAAGGCAAACTATCTCATCACAGATTGCAAATTGAAGAGCACATGGCTACCACTTAAAATACTGAGAATTATTTGCCAGCATCTAAAACTATGGGTCTTTCCCCACTGTTCTCAACTAGGTCACTTATGAAATATCATTAACTCTTGTAGCTGATGGAGTTGCAGTTTGCAACTCATTGGTTCAGATGGTTTCATAAAAATTTCTGTGGTAAGTAGATTAACTCAAACTAACTCAACATTAACTCAAACTAAAAAAGCATCTGCATTATGGCAGTTTCTAGACAAATAAAAATACATCTTAATCAAAATTCAAGCTGACATAAGTGGGTTCTTAATAGCAAAGATTCTATATTAATAATGAGGTCGTACTTATTATTTAAAGGTTACCAATAGAAACAGAATTCAGGCAGAAGTTACATGATTTTATTTATTTGCTTGTTTGTTTATTTGTTTATTTATTTATTTATTTGCCAGTCCTGGGCTTGAACTCGGGGCCAGCGCATTGTCCTTGGTGAGCCACAGCGCTACTTCCGGCTTTTTTCTATGTATGTGGTACCAAGGAATCAAACCCGATCTTCATGCATGCTAGGCAAAAACTCGACTACTAGGCTAAACTCCCAGCCAGATTTTATATTTTAATTTCACCATTCCATTATACCTGAGATCAACGTTTCTTTCCATGCCTCAGTGTTATTATGAATGGCAGTAAAAGACAATGGAAAATAATCAAAAGGATTATCAACAAATTTAAGTCACAATTCTGTGCATTAGATTATATTTTCAACTCTTAACTCCAACACTGTTGGCTTTAAATAACTTTTAACTAACTCAGAAGTAGCCTTTCATGAGTTTTATAAGTAGCTTCTGAAGAAATAAATAGTGTGACTAAATTGAACTGGAACTATAAATATTTCTTTGCTTTACCACTACCTTGCATAAAAGATGAAGACTTTTATCCTCATATAAATATGTATTTTGATTTCAGTATTAAATATCTTCCAGAAAACAAGCAATTTATGTAAAATACAGTTTTTGTTGTTATGTGTAACGTTGAAGACAAAGTTTAAATCTCTAAATAAAGACAGAACTCCCCAAATAATCAGCTAACGTCACTAATTAAAATATTAAGAAAACTTTGCTTCAGAAAAACAAATACATTTGTCTAGCAAACACTCAAGAAGAATAGTTTCAACTCTAGCCAAGGTACAGTCTTAAAGTAAACATTTATAGCAAACCAAATCTGGAAGCAGAAACCATGCATTAGAGACATTTACTGCTCCGTATCATCGTAGCGTAAACACTCTTATCGTCACATCACAGTATAAATTCCAATGGCTAGAGTTCTAAACTCAGTGTAAGGTCATGTAACACAAAATAATTTAGCTAGATAAAAGGAATATAGCTGGTTTTATTTCATCTGGCATATTTTCAAGATTTCTGAAATACTGAGTTAACCAAACATAGTACAAAAAAAAAAATAGGGGAAAATAGTTTCTGCCAAGAGTCAAGAAGCCAGGCAGCATTAAATTTTTTAAGTCATTAGAAATAGTTTTCAATTGTTATTTTCTCTGCTACATTAGGACTTGACTGAAATAATCTTCCAAGAATTAAGGACTCAAGCATAGTAACAACAATATAAAAGAATAGGTTCTATGTCTGCGAAGACACTTTTCTTTCTCCTTTAAATGTTATCGTAACAGTGATGTACAGAGAGGCTAAGACACTTTTTGTATAGAAACCTATTAAACTTGGTGTCATACATTAAGTGTTGAGGGGAAAAAAAACTGATAATTCAAATGTAAGAAACAGAGCTTCTGTGGAGTGTGGATCAAGTGTACAGTATTCTCTAGCATGTATAAAGCCAAAATGGGGAGGGAGGAGAGAAGGAAGAGGAAGAAGGAAGAAGAAAAGGAAAGGGAGGGACTGAAGAAGACAGAACACAAAATACACTGCTTACCAAGCAGGTATCTTCTGCTCTTTCTATATTCAACATCATTGATGAAGCTAATTTAGCTTGTGGCTACTATCCAGAATAGTTTGCTGGGTACTAAGTAACATTTAAACACTTTTGAGTAAATGCCTTAAAAATAGTGATGTAAAAACATCTTAGAATTGAGCATTAAGTCTGTTCTTTTATTTTTGTTTTCTGGCCAGTCCTGGGGCTTGAACTCGGGGCCTGGGCACTGTCCTTGAGCTTTCTCAAAGCTAGCGCTCTACCACTTGAGCCACAGCATTACTTCTGGCCTTTTCTGGGTATGTGGGACCAAGGACTTGAACCAAGACCTTCGTGCATTCTAGGTGAGTACTCTACCATTAGGCCACACTCCCTGCCCAATATGTACTACTTTAAGACATTAGGGGAAAAAAAAAACAACACCGGGCCGGGAGTTTGGCCAAGTGGTTAAAGTGCTTGCCTAGCATGCATGAAGACCCAGGTTCGATTCCTCGGTACTACATACATAGAAAAAAGCCAGAAGTGGTGCTGACGCTCAAGTGGTAGAGCTCTAGCCTTGAAAAGTCCAAGGACAGTGCTCAGGCCCTGAGCTCAAGCCCAGGACTGGCAAAAAAAACAAAAACACCTTTATATGCCGATCCTATACAAATAGCTAAGTTTAATCTAGTTACTTTTTAAATTTTTATTTATTTGTTTTTATTATCTTTAAGTAGTTGTACAAAGGATTTGCCATTCAAAAAGCAGTTTATGAATACATTTTGGTCAATGTTATCCCTTCGAACATTCTCATCCCACCTCCTGACCCCGCTACACTATTGTTTCTTCTCTTCATCCATCTGGCCTACTTCTCCCACACTTCTTCTAAATAGTAATGGTTGGACTGGAGGCATAACTCCATGGTAGAATGCCAGCTGAGCCAAATGAGAGGTACTGAATGCAAACCTTAGTACTTAAATGAAAAAGTAATGGCTGTCCATGTTCAGATATTGGTCAGCTAACCTGAAAATGTTTAAACTAACATCTCTACAAAAATTGCAACTCTTTGCTGCAGCTACACTGAGAAAAGGAAATACAACTGCAGAAGCACATGGCTTGAAGCCAAGGCTTTGACTTGGGAAAATCACAACACTGCCTTATAGCTTCCCAAGTTTCTTCTGTCAAGAAAGGAAAAACACTGCCAACCATACCTCACATGGTTGAATGAAGACAATGAACATAAGGCAAGAGAGCCTCATGCTCTAGAGGTAACTGGGCTACACTCATTAGGTAGGCTTTAATGGAGTCCATTCTACTGTCATACACTGCTGCGAGTATATTTTAAAAAAATGCAACCACTCAGGTTATACAGCCATTGTCTTTGGCTATCAATCTCAAATTAAGGTTTCAATACCTGGTGTTTTAAACATATGATTGGTTTAGGAGCCATATAAATGAAATTTGTTTACAGAGTGGCTACATTTTCATCAATTATCAATGAAAATATGTACACTGGCAGAATACACTGAGAACATTGTTCAGTTTTGAAACAAATCTTTTACCAAGTAAACTTGTACAACTGATTACAAATGTTCTGAAGAATTATGGTCAATACCTGCACTTTTATATCCTTTATAATCCTTACTGGACTTTTTGTGGGGGGGAGGGGGGTCATGGGGCTAGAACTCTGTCCTTGAGCTCTTCAGCTCAATGCTACTGCCTTACCTTTGAGCCACAGCCCCACTTCGCATTTTCTAGAGGTTAACTGGAGTCCCACGGCTTTGTAGAGCCCGAGCTGGCTTTGAACCTTGATCCTCAGATCTCAGCCTCCTGAGTAACTAGGATCACAGCCATGAGCCACTGTGCCCGGCATTCTTACTGGACATTTGTAACCCACATCGTATCTGTTTTTGAAAGCAGAACCCTATAAAATACACTAGTAGAGCAATGCATGAGAATTAATTCATGATTAGTTGTTAGTCTAAATAGTTTCATTCAACTATCATATATTCTTGTAAGATATTGCCTACAATGCTGAGACAGAGGTGGGGGGAAGGAAGGAAGGAAGGAAGGAAGGAAGGAAGGAAGGAAGGAAGGAAGGAAGGAAGGAAGGAAGGAAGTGCTCTATTTTTGGAAACAATGAAGACTTCTGGTTTAAAAAAAAAGAAAGACTTTCGTTCTTACGTTTATTCTCAAAAACTGCACCAAGTTACAAGACAAGACTAACATGAGTGCTTTGACTTCTAATCTAATCCCCAACGCCCATCTATAAAATATAGATGGACAGATGATAAATAATTATGTATATGGAGAAAATTCAAACTGATGTACCCATAGACCTACTCTAGGAAATAGGGCAGTGTGGCCTGACAAAAGGTCCACAAAGACTCAGGAAATGAAAATGTAAGGATCTAGGTTCAGGAAATTGTTAGAAACTATGTACCACAAGATTAAAAAAAAACAGGTCAGGCATGGTTCCTAGGTCATAGTTCCAGTTACACAAGTGGCTGAGGCAGAAGAATCACGACCAAGGGTCCAGCCTCTGCAACACAACAAAGACCCTCTTATAAGAAAAGCAAGGGGAGATGCTGGAGGGGATGTGGCCAGGAGAGATCACTACTACACTATTGGTGGGAGTGCAAACTCGTTCAACCACTATGGAAAGCAGTGTGGCAGTGCCTCAAAAGGCTAAACATAGAACTCCCCTATGACCCAGCAATTCCACTACTTGGCATTTACCCAACCATCCAGAAACAAGGACATACTAAATCCACTAGCACAACAATGTTCATTGCAGCACTATTCACCATAGCAAAGATATGGAACCAACCTAGATGTCCCTCAGTAGATGAGTGGATCAACAAGTTGTGGTATTTGTACACAATGGAATTCTATGCTGCTGTCAGAAAGAATGACATCGCCCCATTTGTTAGGAAATGGAAAGACTTAGAAAAAATCATATTAAGTGAAGTAAGCCAGACTCAAGGGAACTTAGGCTCAATGGTTTCCCTCATTAGTCATAATCAGTAGAAACCTTGGGCTCTACTAGCAGAGATCTGCAATAGAGCAAAATCTTGATACATAAGGCCATATAATGTGAAGCTAATTGAAAGGACCTCCAGGATATTGAAACAAAAGCCATATAATGAATGATTGTTGTCCTTAATGTACTATGTTGTCTCTCATCTCCTTTGCTGTCCCTTGGTTATCTCATATTGTTATAGTATCTCACTTTGTTATGATATATTGAATTTATTTGTATTTGGATATTTGAAATTTGATAGGGAAGGGGGGAAAACCAAGATGGGTGGGGGGGTGGGGGGGGAGGGAAATGGGTACCAAGACATGTGAAAGGGTATCAATGTATGTGAATTAATGCACCTTCTATCTGGCAAATATCATGTAACCCTTTTACTAATAAAAAAAAAAAAAAAAAAAAAGAAAAGAAAAGAAAAGCAAGGGGACAGGGACGGGAGTTTGGCCTAGTGGTAGAGTGCTTGCCTAGCATGCACGAAGACCCAAGTTCGATTCCTAGGTACCATATACATAGAAAAAAGCTGTGGCTCAGGTGATAGAGCTCCGGCCTTGTAAAAAACACAAGGACAGTGCTCAGGCCCTGAGTTCAAGGCCCAGGAATGGCAAATAATAATAATAGTAATAATAATAAGCTGAGGGAAAAACAATTGAGGAGGGAAATAAGATATAAATAAAGAAGTTAAATGCATTCTAGATCTGAAAATGGCAAAGTTTTTCTTCCCTATCTCTGATTTGGCCTAAATGGTTTTTGGAACAATTTTAACAGTAAGTTACTAGACTTCTAAACGTCAAGGAGTTTAGTATTACAGCCTTTTAAGTTTATATACACAGCCATTTCCCCTGAGTAACTGCATGTTCTTACTGGGGCTGGATCCAGGTGGGTCGCCACACTCTATAACCAGAACCCTGCTCCAGTCCGACCTCAGGCTCAATTCCTGGGTCTAGTTTCACATAGTTCAGAATAAAGTCTCAAATCCTGAAAATGGCACGGTCTTAGGTGACCTGGCTCCTAAGTACTTTTCCCTACCTGCATTCATTCACTCACCATTCTCCCAGCTCACTCTCCGTCAGCTTCTCTCAATTCCTGGGGACTGCTATCCGCTTTCACACACCAGAGCCTTAGCATGTGCTACTCTCTCTATTGAGAATACTGTTATTCTTCTGGTTCACCTCCATGATTCTTCGCCTTCTTTCCTGTGTCAGCTTAAATATCACTTCCTCAGGAAGCCTTTCTTGACCCCTAAAGACCTGTTATAACGTTCTCATGGTTCCTGTGACTATTTCTTACATTCTTCCCAACTGCAATTGTTTTATTACTTCAATGTCAGTACTCCTGGCTGGACTATAAGTTCCAGAAGACCAGGGGTGGTAGTCTGTGCAGTGTATCAGTGTCTCCAGAGTCCGTTATAATGAGAGAGGGGTGGGAGGACCAAAAAATGCCCAAACAAGGCTGATTCACTATTCTACAATATGCTGTAATTGGGCCACTAATGGGTCCTTTCCACTTTATCAAACACCTGTATGTTTGAATCTCCATGCAGACAGAATTCAAATCTCACCTTTCTAGTTCCTCCATCCCTTTCAGGCAAGTTGAACTGATGTGTAAATGGGAAAGGTATTGGTCAACTTCACTCTTCCTGAGCAACTCACCATCCAATTTCTATTCCACCAAAACATCCTGTGCAAGTAGTCTTGTCTTTCACTAAATTATGTAGGTATCACTATATAAACAGAGCATCTTATTTATTTTGTACCTACTGCACTTACTACAGATTAAGGTTTCAGTGTTTGTTAAATTAATAAATGGTACACTAAGGATTATTAACATAATTTTGAAAAAGTAGTTGAAAAGAAGAAAATATATTCAGAAAGGAATACATGAGTCAAGTGCCTGTGGTCATACCTATAAACCCCAGACTGGTAGAAAAGTTAGCTAGACCTCATCTCCAAAATATAGTTCATTCATTAATGTGAATATTTAGACACCAAAACTAAAGAATTAAGAATTCTGAAACTGCCATTATCTAATAATTATTTTTACACTTGAAAGAACCAATTTAACATGGTGAACTGTGCATCCTACTTTAGCAATGTTGCCATCCAGACTTTTCCTGTTTTACATGAAGATCACAAGGAATGGAAAATAACTAGTACAAAAGCCAGGCTTAGGGCTGGAAGTGTAGCCTCACAGTAAAGTACTCACCCAGCATGCATGAAGCTCTAGGTTCGATTCCTGGATACAACATACAGAGAAAAGGCTGGAAGTGGCGCGATGGCTCAAGGGGTAAACCTTTAGCCTTGAGATAAAGCCCAAGGACAGTGCCCAGGCCGTGAGTTCAAGTTCCAGGGCTATGGGCCGGGAGTTTGGCCTAGTGGTAGAGTGCTTGCCTAGCTTGCACGAAGACCCGGGTTCGATTCCTTGGTACCACATACATAGAAAAAAGCCGGGAGTGGTGCTGAGGCTCAAGTGGTAGAGCCCCAGCCTTGAGAAAGTCCAAGGACAGTGGTGCTGAGACCCTGAGCTCAAGCCCAGGACTGGTAAAAAAAAAAAAAAAAAAAGTCCCAGGGCTGGCAAAAAAATAGAAAAAAAAAAAGCCAGACTTAAAGATGTGGCTCAAGATAGGGAAGGGGGGAAAACAAGATGAGGGGTGGGGCTGGGGGGGAGGGAAATGGGGACCAAGACATGTGAAAGGGTATCAATGTATGGGAATTAATGCACCATCAATCTGGCAAATATCATGTAACCCTTCTATTAATTACAATAAAAAAAAAAAAGATGTGGCTCAAGTGGTAGAACACCACCCTTGCAAGCATTCAGCTTATTCTGGTAGTCCTTTCTCCAACCACTAGGAACTTCTGAAAAGTAACACAACAATACACACATACACATACACTTTTTTTCTTTCTTTCTTTCTTTTTTTTTTTTTGTGGTTGGTTGTAGGGCTTGAACTCTGGATCTGGATACTATTCCTGAGCTTTTTTTGCTTAAGGATAGTACTCTACCACTTTGAGCCACAGAGCCACTACCAATTTTCTGGTGGTTAATTGGAGGTAAGAGTCTCACTGACTTTCCTGCCCAGGCTGGCTCTGAACTGAGATCCTTAGATCTCAATTCTCCAAAGTAGCTAGGCACGAGCCACTGGCGTCCGGCTAAGAATATGTTTTAAATTATAAGATTTCTTTTATTGGCAGTCCTGGGATTTAAACTTAGGATACTGTACTTGGTAAGCAAGTACTCTACCCCATGAACCACACCTCCAGACCTCTTTAGCCTGGCACATGATCCTTTAAGTTTGTAAATTTTTAACCACATACGTATCAATTTTCCTCAGAAGAGGCACTGCACTTTCAAAGAGATTAAACTATTTTAAAGAATACAAACAAAATACAATTTTGAAATATAAATATTATGCCGTGTCTTACAGAGACGAGGTCCATGTCACCAATGTGAGATGTGGATGACCAAACTGTAATTGCAGGCTTTTGTAGCTGAAAAAAGTCAAAGAATTATTTTTCATACCCATTAAGAGGGCAGCCTTGTCATACTGTAACTTAACTGTATTAAGAGAAAATCATTTTTTCTTTTGAGTTGCACTATCCTACTGACAGCTGTTCACATGAAAGCCTAGGTTCATAGTTATGCCCCGCAAACACTTTGGTCTGGTGCACAGAAAGTTTCTTTTTAAAACTATTACACGATTAAGTACTTGCTTAGAGAATGATCAGAAGCATCTGGGAAAAGTAAAAGAGAAAAATCCTCACTGGGAAAGCCAGCTTAATGCTTTGCCCTTCAGAGTGGCCCATTATCAGCATTTCATAGTGGCTTTCTTTATTTTCAGGTCCCTGAGGGATGTGCAATAAATTATGACTTGAACTAAACAAGTCACACTTGGCTCCAAAATGAAATTTTCCTACCTCTACTTTGTAGTCCCCAAGGTGGGAAGAGGAAATCCTGGTCACAGCCAAAAGAAGTCATATTTTTGGCTCTAACATACATTTTCCTGCCTCTCTCAAAGCCAAACTCTACTATGGTGACTGGAATGTCTTAAGTTAGTTACTTTCAACTCTTCTTGTTTTTTTTTTTTTAAACTTCCATAATCTTCTGTAGGTTTAAGAAAAACAGTATCATTAAGTTAATATAGCCTCTTTTGTCCTACTCATATCACTTTTCTAACACTGATCTGAGCTTTTAAAAATACCCATTTAAATGAAATACATGCTCTGTTTTACAGATTAAATAAGAAAGAATATTTCAAAGTTTTCATGTATAAATAATTTCCAGTTGTTTCTATAGGATAAATTGAATGTTAGTGTAAAAGAACATTATAAAGCCAGTCCTGTGAGCAGTCTTAGAATGAGATTTATGAAAATCATTTAGTCCATAATCTCCTTCTATGCACAACAAGAAAAAGATAAATGCTCCCTAAGATGACATCTCCTGAGCCATATCTTTATATACTCTCCCCTCAGTTCAGATATAATCTATAAATTGCTTCTCGCTTATTTAATGGCAAGTATGGGTCAGTCATTCTTCCATGAGGTTACCTTGTATAGCAAAATGATGGGAAATTACTATACCAATGACAGGTTATATAAGATCCTATTTAGCTGATTGATGCTAGGAAGCCTTAAAGAATTCAATTTCAAGGTAGTAGGGAGTCCCCAAAAAATGATAACTTGGTGGCTGGGAGTTTTGCCTAGTGGTAGAGTGCTTGCCTAGCATGCACAAAGACCCTCGATTCCTCGTTACCACATACATAGAAAAAAAGCCAGAAGTGGTGCTGAGGCTCAAGTGGTAGAACTCTAACCTTCAGAAAGTCCAAGGACAGTGCTCAGGACCTGAGCTCAAGCCTAGGACTGGCAAAAAAAATAAAATAAAAGATAACTAAGTATCTTGTAGGAGGCTAAGAGAAGCCTCTGGCTGGGTTATAAAGTCCTGATTCTGCCAGTAACCTCAATGAGCTTGGAATTGCCAGATGAGAACACCTATTTATGGAAGGAACTCTGAGAAGAGACCTAAGCCATGACCACACTGGTGACCTATAGAGATAATAACTGTAAGTTCTTTTAAGCCATTATATGATAATTGGTTAAACAGCAATTTAAAAAGACTATACAAAGAGTGGCAGCATGTATATGAATATAAGATACTTCCTCTATCTATTATGTTCTACTATGTACTTGATAAAACATTAAGATGCTATTGGAAGCCAGGTGTTAACGGCACATGCCTATAACCCTCAAGTCTCAGGAGGCTGAGATTTGTGGATCATGGTTCAAATATAGTCTGAGCAGATAAATTGATAGACTCTTATTTCCATTAACTGCAAAAAGCTGAAGTGGAGATGTGGCTCAAGTGGTAGAGCACTAGCCTCCAGTGAAAAGGCCTTGAGTTCAAGTACCAGCATGTACACACATGAATGCACGCACATGAATGCACGCACATACATACACATACACATACATACACATACACACAAACACACACACACACAATACAAAACAAAACAAACAAAAACTACTGGACTACTGGGGATTGAAACTCTTGATGACTTATGACAATAATACACAAGATTCATATTAATATTTACCACCAGTTTGTTTAGTATCACTTAATGATTATTGTTATTACCATGTCTTAAAGTCTCCAGCTTATGCCCGTAACCCTAGGTACTAGGGAGACTGAGATCTGAGGATTGTGGTTCAAAACCAGCCAGAGCAGAAAAGTTCTTGAGACTCCAATTAACTGGCTGGAAGTAGAGCTGTGGCTCAAGTGGCAGAGAACCAGTGCTGGGTAAAAAAAGCTAAGGGAAGTTTCCAGGCACTGAATTAAAGCCCTAATACTAGCACCAAAAAGGAAAACAACAACAACAAAAAATCTTATATTAAACTCTATTTAATCACTGATTAAAACATCATTTATTTATTTCAGAACATGAGGAGGAGCATGTGGCAAGCACCTCTTGGGCTGGGGTCAGTGTCCTCTTCAAGGGCACACCACTAGTGACCCAACTTCCTTCCTTCTCTTCAATGTCCCAACCTCTTCCAATAGTCCCACAGGCTGGTGACACATAGCCCTTTGGAGACAATAATCTTTTCTTCAGGATAAATTCCCACTAGGAAAACAACTCAATGTGTCATGAGAAAAGACATTCGGTCGCCTGCCCATCACTATTCGTCACAGTTCTGTAACTCAAGTGCAAAAAGTAGCAAAATGAAAGAGGTGAGAAAGAACTTCTCTGCACTTTATCATTACCTAAGTGTAATGATAACCCGGGGCCCAGGAAAATGACAAGATACCAACAAAGTAATCAGCCCGGTGGCATTGGCAGCACTCGACTTTGCCCTTCATGGCGAACACAATATAGATGTCAACTGCTTCATCAGGTAGCATTAGCCATTTTAGAACTGGAGGAGAAAAGGTAGTAAAAGCCATCAAAACCAGCAGGGACTGGACTGATCAGACTGTAAACCACTGGCACACCTCCTGAGGACTTTTGGATGTTATAGGATTCTAGGGACTAAGGAGAAAGAGACTCTTAATGAAGACTTCTGTGGTCTAGGGAAATAAATAGTAAATCTATAATTTACATTTCCTATTAAAGTATCAAAACTAAAGACGATAACATCCTACTAAAATTGCTAATTTGGTTTGACACTACTGACTGTTCCCCTGGAGAAAGGACATGAGTCACACTCAGTGGGTCAGCTCAAGTTCTGGGTCTCCAATTGGTAGCCCCTTCAAATCCTCTGAATGAAGGGAACATCCACTGTGATGTTAGTTTGGGATGCCAACTTCACTACTCGGAGAAAGCAGTTGCTAGAGAACTGGGAAAGCATTACTTCTGAGAATGTCTGTGAAAGCATTTCCACAGAAGCTGGTGTGTACGGCAACAATGTGGGGAAGACTGCCTGCGTGAAAGTGGGCAGAGAAGGAAAAGGCAGAAGGGAAAAGACCCTCTCCGTGGTTCTTCCTCGGAGAGGAAGATTGGGTTCTAAAGTCTTTTGCCTTCAGAACTTACACAAGCAGTCAGTCCCTCTGGTCTCTAGGGCCTTTGGCCTTGGGTTGAAGCTACATCAACAGAATTCCTAATTCTGAGGCTTCCAGTTTTTCTTTTCTGAGATGGAACTCGAACTCAGGACGGGCTACTTTTGCTCACGGGTTAGTGTTCTATCAACTAAGGCATGCCTCCAACCCCGGCTTCCAGTTTCTTGGACTGAAGCACACAATAAACTTTGTAGATGGCCACTGCAGAATTTCTTTACCTCTGCAATTAAGTGAGTCAATCTTGAAATACTATATACCAATTGTTTTTGTTTCTCTGGTAGATTCCTGACTAATAATGTCACGTTAGGTTTTAAGTCACTAGTATAACTCTTTTTTCCCAATATAATATGTCTAGGAAACAAGCTGTGACAATGTGACAAAACCATTTTGGAGCCAATATTAAGTAACTGATTTAGACACATTTCTTCCATTGGGAGTAATTGGAAAACTAAGAAAACAGAGCAACTACTTTTGGGAAACACAAAGCAACACAAGGTTATGTCTCTAGTGATGGATGGAATTCCTAGGTGAATAAACTCCATTATTCCCAGCTCTGTTGGCATAATCTGACCATAGAACACAGCACTGTAGAACAGCACACCCTGGTCATACTGAGCTGAAGTGGAAAAGATCTAGAGCAGCTATACTTGCAAAATCTGAAACTAGACAACTGGAGAGAAGGGAGCTAGATAAAATAACTATCACTAAAATATCACTAAAAGTGCCGGGTGCTGTGGTTCACACCTGTTAAGCCTAGCTACTCAGGAAGCTGAGATCTGAGGATCACAGTTCAAAGCCAGCCTGGGAACTAAAGTCCGTGAGTCTCTTGTCTCCAATTAACCACTATAAAACGGGAAGTGGGGCTGTGGCTCAGGGGTAGGGATAGCCTTGAGCTGAAGGCTCAGGGACAGTGCCCAGGCCCAGAGTTCAAGCCCCATATGGGGAAAAAAAAAAATCACTAAAAGTTTGATGAAATACAACCAGTGGAGGAGTAGGTTTCACAGCCAGTACTTCTGATTCAGGCAGTCTAGAGGACATACTGAAAATCTGTATTTTTATAACTTCCCAGATGAAACTGATGCTTCTGAACTACAACTATACTTTGAAAAAGACTTGTTGAGCAAAAGACAATATATGTTAAAAGTACAACCAATCTTTCCCTATGAAACCTTCTCACTTATTCAGATTCACCAGAGATTTTAAATATCTGAGGATACAAGAAAAATAGAAAACTAACTTCATCCAAATGCAAGGCTTTGGTGGCCTACCTGTAGATCTTTCACATTGGGAAAAGGAATTCCTATTGTTATCACAGCACGAGCATTGTCATCTGAGAAATCCAGACCCTCACTCACTTTACCACGACAAACTGCTATGAGAAGAGCTCCATCTTAAACAGAAAAAATAAAAATAATAAAAAAGAAGAATCTTACAAGCCACACTCAAAATTCTGACAAGTTCCTTATTCTTGTCATTTCTCAAGTTTATTAAGAAGTTTCAAATACAACACAATAAGGTATTGTTTTAAAAGATTCTCTTTAAATAAATAAGAAAAACACAATTAGATGTAGTAGTAAACTGGTTTACAAACTATGCGTCTCCCAGATACTTTGTACAGTAAAACCACACCATCACACCAAACAATATAAGAACTGAGAAGATGTGTATTGAAAAAAATGAAGCTTCAAGCTAGGCTCCAGTGGCTCATACCTATAATCCTAGGTGCTCAAGAGGCTAAGATCTGATGACTATGGTTCAAAGTCAGCCCAAGCAGGAAAGTCTGTAAGATTCTTGTCTCCAATAATCACAGAAAAAGCCACAAGCACCATTGTGGCTGAAGTGGTAAAGTGCTGGCCTTGAAAGGAGCTTAGGGACAGTGCTCAGGCCCAGAATTAAAGCCCCAGGATCCACAAAATACAACGAAATGAAATAATAAAATAACAATAAAATTGAATTGTCAGTTATGTAGGATGGTTGTCTGTGGTAGGGAGTTGTTATTTGTATAATTAGGTTAAGTTTTGAATAAAGATCTCATGATGTAGCCCAGGCTGGTCTTCCGTCTGCCTGAGCATCTCAAGTGCTGGGATTTTAAGTATGCCACCACAACACTCAGCTCCTCAATTTTCAGTTATGTTGGAAAACACGTTTATCTTATTAAATAGAATATAGGCACAAAATATACTATTCATATCAAAATATGTCTTGTTCAGCTAGTAAGGAAAATATAGCTCTCCTAACTGCCTTCATGCATAAAATATTTCAGGTAGTATAAAGGTAAATTCGGGGGTAACACTCTGGGGTGATATATGGTAACTGAATGTGTATTTTTTTTTAAGACAGGTGAATTGGAAAAGCCAAGTAAAAATATTATAGGATAACTTTTTTTATAATCTAAGATTACAAACCTAATTTGTGTGTGTGTGTGTACTGGGATTTGCATTCAGGTCCTCAAGCTCTTGCTCAGCTTATTGGCTCACTTGAGTCATGCCTCCAGTTGAAGGTTTTTGCTGGTTAAATGGAGATAAGGGTCTTGAGGATTTTGTTTGGGCTGGCTGGTTTAGAACCTCAGATCTTAGCCCCTGGAGCAGGGCCTGAAATAAAATGTTTTTCTTCTAGGCACAATTTACCTACAAGAGAGCAAACATGAAATTCCAGTAGCATTGACTACTTACCTTATAATAAATACACTGAACATGAAATAATTTCTAAATACCTTTCTCTCCTTTGTACTTGATTGCATCATAGTACACCTGAAGTAATTCATCAAAATCAGTTTTTTCTCCTCCTTGAGGTTCTACAATGACAGTTTTCATCAGTTCCAGACTTTGCCATAAACCAGTTGAAAGCCAGCGTTCTTTTAATTTTTCTAGTAACTAAAAGGGAAGAGAAAATTAATTTTTTAATGTTGTTGAAAAGTTTTCCTTTGTTTAAAGCTGATTGGACTATAATGTGACTAGGGCAAACAGATTAACTTTTATGACTTTTTCCACCTATATAGTGGTGTAAGCAATATCACACAGAGCTATTGTTGTGACGTGCGTTAACAGATCTGAAGATACATGAATGATACCTGGCACTATCACACAGAGCAGTAGGAGTAAGCAGCTACTGCTTTTGCCATTATTATTACCACTAACAGTGCCACTGCTGCTACTATCTTTACAATAAGGATATAAAAGTTGGGGGGAGGAAAAGCCCAAATTTTGGAAATGGCTGTGACCAGTTGCTCATGAATGTAATCCTACTACTTAGGAGGTTGGGATCCAGAAAATCACGGTCTCAAGTCAGTCAGGGCAGGATAGTCTGGAAGACGCCATTTTTCCTGGATTTTTATCCAGGCTAGAAACATGGCTTATGTGGTAGCCTGAGTAAGCTGAAGGCCCTGAATTCAGACTCTGGTGTTAGCAAATTTAATTAAATTAAAATCCAAGTAACTTTTTTTTTTTTTTTTTGTGGGTCATGGGGCTTGAACTCTGCCTGGGCACCGTTCCTCAGCTCTTCAGCTCAAGGCTACCACCCTATCCCTGGGCCTGGGTATGATCCCTGAGCTCTTCAGCTCAAGGCTACCATCCTACCCTTAAGCCAAGCCCCACTTCCTGTTTTCTAGAGGTTAGTTGGAGATAAGAGTTTCAGGTCCTTTTGTGTCAGGGCTGGCTTTGAACCTTGATCCTCAGATCTCAGCCTCCTGAGTAGCTAGGATTATAAGCGTGAGCTCCTGGCCCAAGTAACTTCTTAAAAATCTCATTTGAAAGCCTCACTAATAGAATGGATAAAGGAGCAAACAGACATATAAAGAAGGTATGAAAAGTTTAAAAATCCTTCGCAATCCATTTCTGGTTCATAAGTGTGATGATTGGGTTCTTATGCCTTGTGTGATGTGTGCCTCCCTCAAACCTTGTTACAACGTCTGATGTGAAAAAAAAAATTTACAATCACATTCCCACACACACATACATACAAATTAGCACTGCACAATAAATGAATAAACTCATTTTAGGTGTGTCATCAAGAATAACTCACAGACAGAGATAGTGAGGAAAAAGAGCAAATACAGATGAAAATATACATATGATTTAACTTTCACAATGTTTATTTAAGAAAAATTATGTAACTTTTTAAAGACAAAATTAATTTCTTTAGTTTTAAGAGATGTGACCAGAAAGTAGCACTAATGAGATCTAATGCTGGAATAATATTCTATTTAAAATGGTGGCTGATACTCATGTGCACTTTATTATTTAAAATGTACATATTATACTTACACATATTTTACAATTTAAAAACAAAGATTAAACATTATTTTGGTATTAATATGACTATAAGGAATGTTAAGAATCCATACATTTAGGCTAACATTATCCAAAAACAGAGGTGGCCTGAATTAGAATTAAGGAAAAAAAATGCATAAAAGGAGAAAAAGAAAGCATAAATTTCCTATTTTAAACAGGGGAGAACACCTAAAGGTTTACCTAGGGAAATACACTTCGTTGAATTTTCTCTTTGCTATAATTACAGTACAGGACCTAGACTTGAGTAGAACTGCATTTTAACTTGTATACTTTTTTTTAGTAGAACTTCAAGTGATTTCTGTCCAGGAGAGAAGATAATCCCAAAGGCTAAAGTTTATTAGCCTATTGTGTTTATTAGATTGTGTTCATATCAGCAATCTCATATTTTATTCCTTTAAACAGTTACAGCTCCTTCAATATTTTCTGAATTTGCCTTATCATCACGCTATTCCCTCATAAATCAGTGTTTAATACACCTCTTTGGTAAGTATTTATTTTATATTGAAAAGTGAGTCACAATTTTACCTTTTTGAAAATTATACTTTAGAGAAATAAAATGAATAGATTACAGATGTATTTAAAATTTTAAATAAATAGGGTTGGATTGGATATTATAAGAAAGGGAGAGAAAAGTTCACAGATGCTCCATTGGTATCTGATTATGGTACCATTTGTTCATATGGACAATACTAGAAAAGTGCCAAGCCTGGAAGGAAATATTTTAAGTTGCCTTTAAGATACTTAAATTGAAATGTCAGTCTGGCAGTTGACTATATGGATAAGAGAGGAGATTAGAATGGAATGATAAACTGTAAAACTAAGAAAAATGATGAAACTAAGAATTCATGTGGAAAAACCAGGAGAACATAAAGAAATGGATTCAGCAAGGAAACTTTGATGAAATACAGATACACACACACACTCAAACACACACACAATTATATGTATAAACATAGAATATCAGACTAAATAAGGGAGTACATAGGATGAAAAGGGGAAGGGAAAGGGAAAAAATAGAATTTTGAGTCATTTTGAGATTTAATCACATATGAAATCATCAGAAAGAATGTCGGTGAAAGCTGTTGATCTATGGGGGAGAAAGTGGGAAGAAATCTGGTGGATCAAAATCACTCAGTCCAGTCTCATCTAACATATCAGCATCTTTCTAGATGACTGGTTTATTTTTTGCTTCTCACCCCTGAAACAGAACATTTTTAACTGTTTCATTAACTATTGATTGTCTAGTACCATTAACAGTCCCTCACAAGAAATATTGAAAAAAATTAATAAATGAATAAAAAAGGTCCTAAATCAATGAGAGGTCAAGGAGGATAATAAAGAGGAAAAACTGTATAATAAGGTACCAAGTCCTTGATAAAAAATACTCATGTGATGAGAGTGGAGTTGAAAAGGCTATAGCCCAAGTGGCTATTTACTGCTTTTCATCAGCACTTGCTCATATGTCTTGAGGTGGGGGAAAGAGGGATTTGCCTATATAAAAAAATGTCACCATAAATGACACCAATAAATGTTTGTTATTTACAGTCATCTAAAAAAGTACTCAGGTGATTAATAACATAGCAATAAAGACGAAGCCAGAGTGACAGGATTAAACATATGAGCTCAGAGACTAAAAGTTTCTGCTGGTGAATCAACAAAACTTTACCTCTTCCCACCCTCCTTCCTTTTCACCTTTCTTCCCACTTATTTTTTAAAGAATATTAAGGTTTAAAAACCAGAACAGTATGATTGGAATGGGAAATGGGGACAAAAACATGAGAAGGGGTATCAATGTGTGAGAAGTAATGCACCTACTACCTGGCGAATGTAACTGTAACCGCTTTATACATTACCCCACAATAAAATAAATAATAACTGGTTTTAAGAAAACTAGAACACACAGTACATCTGAGGTACCACAAGTTATGAGAGGAAAAACCAGTCACAGCTGGACAGGGCTGACAAGGCAATGCCCTTTTCCAAGTACATCTAGATTTTAGTCCAGGTTAAGAAATATGAGAAATAATTTGAAAGGGGGGGAAATTTGGTGACCAGAAGGCAATAGTTAGACAGAGTACAACATGTTTATTTTAGTCTCTTCAGTGAGGATTTTGTAAAAAGTTCTTTAAAAGCCCTCTAGTAAGGAGTGCACAGGGGCAACATGCAAATCGGGAGAGTAGTTCTAAGGAAAAGCACAATGATCATCTCAGTGAAAATGGCCTAAAGCAAATTTTCTATTTTACATGACATTCTCCCTACACATATGTGCAGTTGAATTATTTCTCTTTCACCAGAGACGTAATAGAAAGAACGAAATAATGTAAACAACTCAGCTGGTAGTTAAATTCTATTAAGTATCTAATGTAGTACCTAGAACTCAAATAACTTTGAGGCAAGCCCCCTGACAGAGCTCTCTCTCAGGCTTAAAGGCATATATATTGTGAAGGCTGTGAGATATCTGTCATAAATGGTTTTTCTCTTTATAAAGAGTAAATACTATTCAAACACAGAGACAGACACACAGTGATAGAGATGATTTAACTTACTATTTGGTGTCCACATCACTTGGAAATTACCACAGGGGCAATTAAAAAAAAATCAGATCTCACAAATGAAAAAGACACTGTGGAATGTCTCTGTCTCATCTGGACACTGTCATTTTACTTTTTCAAACTTCTTAAAACCGGTATCTCACTAGGGAGGCAGTGAGTGAGGACGCAAACTCATGGGGAAATCCTGCGTTTGCTCAATGTCCACAGCGCTTACCCACTTCCAGATGTTCAGTGCATTCATAACTCACTAACTCAAAGCCTCTTTTTGAAACTTTAGAAAGTGCAAATTGCATTAAGACCTCTTTGCCCTCATTAATGGTATTGTTACAATCCCTGTCCCCTGGAAAATGGTTTTTGGCATGTGTTTAACTTTGTAATATTACCATTTATTCACTTTAATAGGCAGTACTCAAGTCTTAATGCTTTTAATAGTCCTGTCTCTATATACTACCATCTTCTATAACCTTATTCACATTATGTACTTCCTAAGTAAAACTTGTCATATTTTTCCATGTAAAGATGATTCCTTATTATTCATTCCATGAAGCATTAATATTAAAGAAATACTTCCTATTATTCAAACAGTAACATTTATACTAAAAATGGGTACTCCTTAAGTTTTTGCTGTATTCAAACATATAAGAATTAAAAAAGAAGATTAAGTTAAGTGGTGGTGGCGGCTCACACCTGTAATCCTAGCTACTCAGGAGCCTGAGATCTGAGGATCATGGTTCAAAGCCAGCCCAGACAGGAAAGTCCATGAGAGTCGTATCTCCAGTTAACCACCAGAAAATCCCAAGTGATGCTAAGGCTCAAAGCCTTGAGCAAAAGAGTTCAGGGAAAGTCTGAGTTCAAGCCACACAGCTTACCCTCCTTCCCCCCAAAAAGACTAGAAATATGAATTTTTATTGAAGCACCTTGCCATTTGGTTATATATTTTACTCAAAAAGAGACTAAACTATGGCCACGCAGGATGGTATGTGTTTGTAATCCCAGAACTTGGGAGATGGAGGCATGAGCTCAAGGCCAGACTGGGCAATATAGCAAGTTCCAAGGCTACATATTGAGACCTTGGCTAAAAAAACGAAAAAAGTGAAAAAGCCCAGAAGAAAAAAGCCAAAAGATTGTAATTTATTGCCTACAATTTACAGTTTTCATGATACATGACAATACTCAATTTCAGTAAAAAGCAGAAGAACCCAAATGGATGGGTAAAACTCTTATGTTAAAATCAGAGAAATACATTAGAAACTTACAAAGCAGACTAAACACATAAGCACAGCACTTGCATATAAACATAGAGGGATATTAAATATTTAACATATGTCATATGTATATGAGGTCTCAAATATTCATAATACTAAGTATACTTCAGACTTCATGATATCTTATTAGTCAAGATGACTGGGAGGGAGTGGAAGGAGGGAAATGGGGACAAAAACATGAGAAGGGGGATCAATGTGTGAGAAGGAGTGCACCTACTACCTGATGAATGTAACTGTAACCCTCCATACATTACCCCAACAATAAAAAATTTAAAAAAGTAGTCAGGTGTTGAAGAATATAGAAAAGATCAACATTCATTTTGAAAGTCTGATTGTTTTTCACATTAAAATTAATAAACTTTCTTTATTGAATAAATATAAAAGAAAGAGGGTGGGGAATTTGACATAGTGGTAGAAATGCTTTGCATGCACAAAGACCTGGGTTCAATTCCTTGGTACCACATACACAGAAAAAAGCCACAAGTGGTGCTGAGGCTCAAGTGGTAGAGCTCCATCCTTGAGAAAGTCCAAGGACAGTGCTCAGGCCCTGAGCGCAAGCCCAGGACTGGCAAAAATTAATTATTTTTTTTAAAAAAAGAAAGAAAGAAAAACTTACTCTGGCTCCATGTGTCCTCTTACCAAAAAAGTGGCACACACGCACACGCACACGCACGCACACACACACACACACACACACACACACACACACACATACACACACGGATAGTAGCTAAATAAGCAAGTAAACTGATATGGTCAGGCATACTTGTGTAAGTTTTTCTCTGTTCATGTGTGGGTTGTTATCTGCAGGGATGGTAGTGTGTGCCTGTAATCCCAGTAGTCAGTAATGGCATCCAAAAAAGAAAAATCAATTGATCGCTACCATGAAGATTAGTTACATATATTAAAGACTAGAACCAAGACAGGATGCCTGGAGCCCTCAAGCTTTTCTAGCTAATATCAACTCAAAAAATTTACTTTTATCCAAAAAATGTATACTTGATTAATCTTGAATTATACATAATATGTTTAATGTTTCCTAATATGTGAGTTTTCTGTCATTTCATGTATGAAAAATACAGCTCAGAAGCCAGGTGCAGGCAGTGTAACCCTAGCTAGTCAGAAGGCTGAGAATCTGAGCCCTGTGGTTTGATGTCAGCTGGGGCAGACAAATCCAAGAGATATTCACCTCCAATTAACACCAAAAAGGCAGAACTGGAGGTATAGCTCAAATGGTAGAGCACTAGCCTTGAGCAAAAATGCCAAGTGAGAGCATGAGGCCCTGAGTTCAAGCCTTAATACTGGCATTGGCATGAGCATATATGTACATACACATGCACACCAAGAAGTGAGAGAAGCACAAGGAATAGAATAGAATTACTTCAACCATTACATTTACTACTAGATCCCTGCTTCTTCAAGGCTAGCACTCTACCACTTAAGCCACCATGCCATTTCTAAATTTTTCTGTGATCATTTGGAGATAAGAGTCTCGCAAGGGCCAGGAGTATGGCCTAGTGGTAGAGTGCTTGCCTAGCACGCACAAAGCCCTGGGTTTGATTCTTCAGTACTACATACACAGAAAAAGTCAGAAGTGGTGCTGTGGCTCAACTGGCAGAGCAGTAGCCTTGAGAAAGCCCAAGGACAATGCCCATATCATGAGTTCAAGTCCCAGGACTGACAAAAAAAAAATTACAGGCACCAGCACCTGCTAATATAGTCTCACACAATTTTTTGGAGACAGAAGCAGCTCAAATGTATACATGTTGTTAACAGACAAAAGTAAATTATTACAAGTATACATATAAACTTTTCACCACATAGAAGGTACATTACTTCACAAACATTGATACCCTTTCTCATGTCTTGGTCCCCATTAACCTCCCCCCACCCCCGCCCCTCATCTTGTTCCCCCCTCTTCCCTATCCGATTTCAAATAACTAAATAAGCATATATCCAATATATCAGATACCAAGGTGAAATACTGTAACAATATGAGATAACCAAGGGACAGCCAAAGAGATGAGAGACAACATAGTACTTTAAGGACAACAATCACTTACTATATGGCTTTTGTTTCTATATCCTGGAGGTCCCTGAACTTCGATGCTCAAGACTAGTGTTCTACCACTACTCTACTTCTGGCATTTTGGTGTTTACCTGTAGATAAGAGTCTTACAGGCTTTCTTGCCTGAGCTGGCTTCAAACTGAGATCATTGGAAACTTAGCCTCCAAAGTATGTAGGATTACAGGTGTGAGCCATTGGTGCCTGGCTTATTCTTAATGCATATGAAACTAGAAATTGAGAAATTAATTTTGTATTCGATCTTATGTCCATGGTTTCTTTTTTAAAACAATTCAAAGGCTTTAAAAAATTAATGCAGCAGTACTTAGTCTATTTCTGAAATAACACCTAGGGGATTCACTAATGCGATTTTTCAAATGGCAATTGTTTGGAAGCCAAGTATTTTGGGTTTGAGTTCTGAAAAAAAAATCTTGATTGCAATGATAAGGGACTGAATAACTACCAAGATTTACAGGGATATTTCAGGCTATCCTCCAAGAGAGCTCCAGTCCCAATGTTATGAGCTTGTCTAGGGCATTTTACAGCTCTTCTGAAGAGCTGGCTACAAACTGCATCTTGAAACTCAAGAACTACATATACCTAAAGCTGAGACTGGTACAGCCTCCCCACCATGTTCCAAGGGCTCCAGCATGAACAGCCCTACTGAACACTGCTGAGAAAGCTAGCCAAATCCATTACCTATCTGACTAAGGAAAGATAACTTAAATGTAGCAATTTCATTTCTCCTTTAGATCAAGTGCAATAGAGCTTAAGAAGCAAGAAAGGCATCAACAAACAGCACTACAAATTTAACGCTAAATATTACTTAGAAAACTAGACACTGAATAGAAACATTCACATTTTATTCATTATGTGACATCCAGTGGTGAATATAAAACATTCCTTCATAAAGATGTACAGGGAAGTCAGTCTGTAACTGACATATACAAAGATTATTTGGCACCAGAGTGTCTCTTTTCAGAAAATTTTAATGAAAAATTACCATGAAAAAGGCTCAGAAATTCCCCCATCAAAAAAAATAATCCTTAAGAGAGTTCTAAAGCAGTGGTGCTACCAGTTAACAATAGAGTCAAAATCAGATTTAGCTTACTAGGGGAATGGCATTCTTCACACAACTATGGCAATTAATAGAAGGCTCTGAAGAAAAAAAAAAAACTACAACTTTGTCACCTTAAACCTTACGTAAATAATATGGTTTATAATAAAAGGAAAAATACCATTAAAATGTGTGGCTTTATACTCTTTTCAATGGTTCTTTTATGAAAATAAGCCATTTCCAGTGAAGTCTTTCCATTGGATTTTCATACAAGCGAAATTACATTGTGATTATAACACATTTTCTGTGTCCTTGTTCTAAAATGTTATGCCGTTTGTGTGTGTGTGTGTGTGTGTGTGAGAGAGAGAGAGAGAGAGAGAGAGAGAGAGAGAGAGAGAGAGAGAGAGAGAGAGAGAGAGAGAGAGAGTCAGTCCAAAGAGAGAGAGAGAGAGAGTCAGTCTTGAGGCTTGAACTTGAGTCTGGATGCTGCCCTGAGCTTCTTTGCTCAAGGCTAGTACTCTACCACTTAGGCCACAGCTCCACTTCTGGCTTTTCTGGAAGTTGATTGGAAATTAGAATCTCTCACAGGCTTTCCTCCCTGGGCTAGCCTCAAACCATGATCCTCAGATTTCTGCTTCCTAAGTGGCTAGAATTACAGGCGTGAGCCATCTGTTAGCAGCTTGCGTTTAGTTCATACTTATTGTAATGCTGGGCATGGTAACGTACTCCTGAAATCCCAGGTACTCTGGAGGGGAAGCAGAAGTTCAATCATGAATTGCAGGCTAACTGGCAAAAGATAATGAGATTCTGTCTCAAATACAAAAGTGTTATAATTGGCAGACTACTTGCCTAGCATGCTTGGAGCCATAGTTTCAATTTGTACAAATACAGGGTTGTTTGTTTTTTATTAATTTATTATTTATTTATTATTTTTGCAAGTCATGGGGCTTGAACTCAGGGCCTGGGCACTGTCCTTGAGCTTTATTTGTTCAAGGTGAAGGCTCTACCACTTGAAGCCACAGCACCACTTCTAGTTTTTTCTGTGTATATGGTACACAGGAATCGAACCCAGGTCTTCATGCATGCTAAGCAAGCATGCATACTAAGTGTACCACTAGGCTACACTCACAGACGCTCAAAACTTGAAATTTTTCCATTTAAAATTTAAAATTCTGTCCCCTTCACAGGAAAGCACTGATGACTCATTCTCAGAAGACTGAGATCTAGAGGATCAAGGTTAAAAGCCAACCCAGGCAGAAAAGTCTGAGATTGTCTCAAATTAACTAGCAAAAAGCTGCTCTTGAGGTGAGGTTCAAATGGTAGCACCAGTCAAGCAATCCTGCAAGAAGCCCTGAGTTCAAACTTCACCACTACCAAAAAAATGATGTGTGTGTGTGTGTGTGTGTGTGTGTGTGTAGGTATATATGTTAACCTATACATTTCTTAATTATTTCTGATTAATAATATACCACACTTGAACTGCCTTGTGTGCCTACATTATTATACATTCTAGAATCCATGAAAATGAAGTAGAAGATTGTTAGGAATGAAAACTACAAGACTGATTTACTCCAAAATTCAAGATATACATGTACACAAGAAGTAAATGATCTATTGACAGATTATAAGATTTGAAAAGGAAATTAGGAAATCAATTCCATGAGCATCAAAAATAATAAAATATTTAGCAATAAACTTAACCAATGAAAACTATTAAATACTGCTAAAAGAAATTAAAGAAGATACAATTAAAAGGAAAATAAAATATGTAAGGCCATTTCCCCTCCAATACTAAAGAATGAACACAGGCCTTGTATATGCCAAGAAAGCACTCTACAACTAAACCACACTCCTAGCCAGAAGACTCAGTTTTATCAAGAACATAAAACCTATCCAAAATGCAGGGGTGGGGGGGGAAATGGGGACAAAAACATAAGAAAGGTATCAATGTGTGTGAAGTAATGCACCTTCTATCTGGTGAATATAACTGTAACCCTTTTATTAATTACAATAAAAATATTTTGCACTAAAAATAAAATTAAAAAACCTATCCAAAATGCATAGAATTTCAATGGTCAAAAACAATCTTGAAAAATAATTTTTAATTTTCTTTTTTTATACGCTGAAATTAACTTATATTTGGTTAATATATTATTCTCAGAAATTATATTTGATTTTGACCTTTTGATACTGAGGACTAAAATATATCATAATTTTAATTTACCCTCAAAAAGTTATCAAAAGGGGTTGGGGGTTTAGCCTAGTGGTAACGTGCTTGCCTAGCATGCACAAAGACCCAGGTTTGATCCCTCAGTACTCCATATACTGAAAAAACTAGAAGTAGTGCTGTGGCTCAAGTGGTAGAGCCCTAGCCTTGAGAAAACCCAAGGACATTGCTCAGGCCCTGACCTCAAGCCCAGGACTAGCAAAAATGAGAAAAAAAAAAGTTATAAAAAGAGTTATTCTAAAAACAAGAAAAACACTATGCCATGTAATTTTAAGTTTAACCTTTAAAAGTTACCAAATCAGAGTGATTCTAAAATAAGAAAATTAAATTTCTTCTGGTCGGATGCATGAAGCAAAGAATTCACTTTGCAGAAACCTTCAAATGTGTAATTTTTAAAAGAAAAAGAAACTGCTTCCAAGCTGCCTCTAAATATAAACATCACATGTACATAAACAGACCTTTTATATAACTAACATTTCTTATGACAAAGCTAAAAGGGTCTTATCTCTGTGTCATCAGTCATGTTAGACTTTCAAATAAAGCAGTAACAAGTAGTGTCTTGATCAACAAATAAAATAACATAATGTTCAGAAAACTATAGTATACTTATCTTGGCATTCCTACATTTTTAAAGGTAAAAGAAATAATAAAACATTCTTTACCTTGTAAGATGGCAAAAAGCACAAAATTCCTTGGCTCACAGTCTGGCACACAGATAACAAAAGTGCTCCCACTTCATCCTGGAACGCAAATGTTTCAGTATGCTGGAAGGTAGCACGGAGATTCCGACCCTTAGGGCCAGAACCAATAGTACCAACCCAAACCTAGAATATCAATATGCTAGTATTAGTTGTGCCTAAACAAGGTATGAAAATTAGGATTTCATGAGAGGGGGGGAAGCATTTCCATTTATATATAACGAAAGATCAAGCAATAAACCTAGCAGAAATTTATTTTAGATTGTTACTATTTTTTCTTTACCTTTACGTAGACATTGAGTTGTTATCAATTCCAATCAAATTATCACTAAAGAATAATCCTCAATCCCCATAGTAAACAAAGAAACATCTATAGAATATACACAGATGACGTGAGGAAGAAATCATAATGTATCACCTGTAAAGCATTCCATAAAAAGGAAGTATGGATGGGAAAAAGGCTATAATATATACAGATTTAACTTATAGAAATTTTTAAGTAAATCACTGAATTTACTTAGAATGAAGTTCTTTGAAAGTGAAATGTTCCTCTGTTTCCTCAGTGGCTTCTCAAAATTAAGCAAAGAACAGTGCTTGTGGGATGATTAAGTGAACACATAAAACGGATGGATCAGGATGATATAACTGCAAAATCAGATTAATTCCAAAATATTGGGAGTGAAGGCTAGTATGATTTGCCACAGATAGTCTCAATAGTAACAGAAGTACTTGGTTACATGCTCATTGATGTTCAAAGATTCTTAAGAAATCAGACACACCAAATTTTATAGTTACTCACAATTCTTCTACTTTCATAGATCTAACCTTAGTGTGGATAGTTTGATTAGAAAATGGAAAAACTTTATTTCATCTGCAGAATATTTGCGAGACAGATGACAAATTCCATTTCAACTACATGATTGCTTAGCAATAAAACGAGCTGGTATGCTTCTCCAGCTATAGCTAGTGTTACTGGAGGCTAGTGGTAGAGGGGGAAGGGAATGGTAGTTCAGTAGGTATGAGTAACAATTTTACAGTATGCAAATTGGCTGAGCAACAATGGATACTCTCAACATGACTGAAATTCATACTTCCAAGCGGTTTAAATGGCTTCTATCTATGCTGCGGGTGTTTTGTCACACATAAGCAAAATAATACTGTTTCTGCTCTGGTCTTAAGAATTTGCTTGTTACTTTTCTTGTGTAAATAAAGCTTTTTGGTTGACTCCCCCACCAAAAAAAAAGTAATAAAGTGTTGTTGGAGGATATTATAGTAAAACACAGTTAGCATTATTATAATCCATTACTATTACATATTAAATGGACTTTACCATACCAGGTTGACATCATAATTAATTAGAGCCTTAATTCTCAAGAGAAAATATATGATAAATTTGCTACCCTTGCTATATTTATTAATGCCACTAAAAATGGCACTTGAAACTGTAGACAGACTCTGTGTTCTTACTTCACTGTTGTTTATAGTAATGCTTCCACACAGGAGACCCCTGGCACCTTGGCCCTTGGAAAGCAAATTCTTAGTTATAGAGGAGCTTACAGTTTTGATCCCCAACTACTAAGTATCAATTATAAGAACCAAAAATGCCCCCAGTCTTATGTATAAAGCTTTCTAAAGACCTACAATTGTGTTGAGCACATGGGTGATAGTTAACTTATAGCTAATCACTATAAATTACTTAACTTTAAAAAACAAGAACAAGGGCCGGGAGTTTGGCCTAGTGGTTAAAGTGCTTGCCTAGCATGCACAAATACCTGGGTTCGATTCCTCGGTACCACATACGTAGAAAAAACCTGGAAGTGGTGCTGAGGCTCAAGTGGTAGAGTGCAAGCCCCATAAACGACAAAGAAAGAAAGAAGGAAAAAAGAAAGAAAGAAAGGCTAGTATACTGAAGTAAGAAGACTGAGAGCCTCAAAAAAAAAAACAAAAAACAACTAACCTGTGAATTATTAATGACATGATTAGCCTCTAGTTGGACACTAAATGTAACACCAAGCTCAGATGAAAAAGATTTCATTGGGGATAAGGTCCCAGATGTCAAAACAATTGTCCGAACTTTGCCATTAATATCTGAAAAGGCCTAAAGGAAAAATTCAGTAAATAAATTCATCTTTAAAAGAGTCAAATGCATTCATTTAACTGTTGGTATTGACCAAAAAAGACAAAAAATTCATTTACAACATGATGAGCTTACCACAGCAGGATTTAAGCACCAAAAGTTTAGCACATAAACTGCAATTTTCTGTTTTGAACGCTTCTTGTTTTTTGGTACAACCAATCCATTTTTATCTGGAATATCAATCTGATTTATCCAGGAATAAGTCTGTTGAATAGCAATTTTATAATCATCTGCAAATCTAAATGCAAAGACAATGCTAATTAAATGACAAAACATTATAAAGTATATAATGACCCAGCTACATACAAAGTAAAAAACAATATCAACACACACTTGAAAACCTTTTCCACACTCTAAAAATAAACATTCTCACCACTGAATTCTGATACAAAATGGCTAGTTGGCTGCATTAATGGGTTTGATTTACATTATTTGGAAAATAATGTGGGAATCGGGCATATGGGATGAAACCTCTGTCCACACACATCAAGATACCATTGGAGGGGCCAGGAGTTTGGCCTAGTGGTAGAGTGCTTGCCTAGCATGCACAAATACCTGGGTTCGATTCCTCGGTACCACATACGTAGAAAAAACCTGGAAGTGGTGCTGAGGCTCAAGTGGTAGAGTGCTAGCTTTGAGAAAGTCCAAGGACCAGTGCTCAAGCCCTGAGCCCAAGCCCAGGACTGGCAAAAAAAAAAAAAGATACCACTGTATTTTGGACCCATCTGTTTTGTAGGATTTCTGCTCGGTGCCTATCAAAAGGAGGCTTATTTTGTACCATCTCAACATTGTTTAGCTAACTGTTGCAGATTTCTGCAAGTAAAAGTCTGCAAACCCACCCCCCAAAAAAATTCTGATACAAATTTAAGCCATCAACCCACAAAATCAATTAGTTATTACCATCTAACCATCTACTTCTCATCAGCCATTTCCCAGTCTCATTCGCCAACACTACATAAATCATTACAGAACCAGAATTAAAATTCAGGTTCTTTGCTACAACATAATTAGTTGCAAAACAAAAAATAATAATATAGTGAAAGAAACTAAAAAACAAGTTAAACTTTTGAATTATATGAAAAAATAATTTGTAATAGTTTTAAAAGTACTAGTGGAAGCCAGGTACAGTGGCTCATGACTGTAATCCTAGCTACTCAGAAGGCTGAGATCTAAGGATGGAGGTTCAATGCCAATCCAGGCACTAAAGACCATGAGACTCTCATTTCCAATTAGAAACCGGAAGTGATGATGTGGCTGTAGAGGTAGGGCGGTAGCCTTGAGCTGAAGAGCTTAGGGACAGCGCCCAGGCCCAGAGTTCAAGCTCCAGATGTTGTTGTTTTTTTGTTTTTTTTTTTAAGTGCTAGCAAAGCAAGGAGTATAGCCCAGTGCCCAGGCCCTGAGCTCAAGCCCCAGGACAGGCAAAAAACAAAAAGTGTTAGCAACTTAATATAAAAAAATTTCTAAGGCCGGGAGTTTGGCCTAGTGGTTAAAGTGCTTGCGTAGCATGCATGAAGACCCAGGTTTGATTCCTCGTTACCACATACATAGAAAAAAGCCGGAAGTGGTGCTGAGGCTCAAGTGGTAGAGCTCTAGCCTTGAGAAAGTCCAAGGACAGTGCTCAGGCCCTGAGCTCAAGCCCAGGACTGGCAAAAAAAAAAAAAAAAATTTTCTAAGTCCCTTTAAAATCTGGGACTCAGTCTCCTTTCAATGATAATACTCTGTACTTGTTCTCAGTTTTCCTACTCATTTAAAATTAGTTGTGGGGGTGAGGACAGAGGACAGGGAGATGTGCTAGAGGCATGGCTCAAGGGGTGAGCATTTGTCTAGGAAGCTTAAGGTTTACTAGTCCATTCCCTTTACAAAAACAAACACTGTGGGAGTGTGGCCTAGTGGTAGAGTGCTTGCCTAGCATGCACAAAGCCCTGAGTTCAATTCCTTGGTACCACATAAACAGAAAAGGCCAGAAGTGGTGCTGTGGCTCAGCTGGTAAAGTGTTAGTCTTGAGCAAAATGTATCCAAGGACAGTACCCAGCCCCTGAGCTCAAGCCCCAGGACTGGCAAACACACACATACACACACAAACAAACAAAATAAAAAATGCTGCAGTTCTACAAATTCAACCTATGGCTCCAAGCATGCTAGGCAAGTACTCTGCCAAATGACTCATAGCACAAAACTTTTGTATTTGAGATAGAGTCTTACTTAGCCTGCAATTCATGACTGAACTTCTGCTTCCCCTCCAGAGTACCTGGGATTTCAGGAGTATGTTACCATGCCCAGCATTACAATAAGTATGAATTAAACACATACTACTAACAATTAAGCTACAATTTTTAAGAGGGAAAATACAAACCTGATCATCACTTACCTGCTATTTTCCCTGAAAAGATAGTCAAGCACCATAAAAAGTCCTTTGAGCATTATCTGAGTTGAAGCACTAATAATGGGAACTTCTCTTGTCTCCTCTTTACCTTGAAATGCTATTTTTTCTTCCTTTTGAAGAACAGCAGAAAAATGTCCCTAAAAGAAATTTTCATATTAAGCCTAGGGAGGGATGAGGAAGGGATGGAAATTTCCCCAAAGTATGTAATGAGATGCAAATAAAACATGCATTAAAATTTTAGATAAACATTATTATTATACAGTATATAATTATTATTATATATTTGTCAAGCATATCTCAGAAATGCTAGGTGAAGAAATATTTCTTTAAATCCACGAGGGAAATCAAATTTCACAAGAAATTAAAGAAAATCTAAATGAATGGAGATAATCTAAAATTATGACAGGGTGATGTAATATCTTTAAGATGCTTGTTCTTCCAAAACCATCTACAGAGTCAATGCAATCTCAAGCAAAACCCTGGTAAGTTATTTTTTTATTGTAATGTATAGAGGGGTTTATATTCACCAGATAGTATGTACATTACTTCTCACACACTGATACCCCTTCTGATGTTTTTATCCCATTTCCTTCCCTCCACCCCCTCCCAGTCATCTTGCTTTCCCCCCTTCCCTTTCCTATTTCAAATACATAAATAAACATATATATGATACTGGCAAGTTAGTTTTTGGTGATAAATTGGAGTAAGAGGTTCACAGACTTTGCTGCCCAGGCTAGCTTCCCCCACAACCCTCAAAACTCAAGCCTCCTAAGTAGCTAGGATTACAAGTGTGAGCTCCCACATCCAGGTTCTAAAATGCTAATTTTTTTAAAATTCTGGATTATTTGCTTGATTTATTATAAATGTATTCACTTCTAAATCACTTGTAATAGACTAAATTTCACAAATGGTAAAAATGAATCTTACCTGCAAAACAGGAAAAATAGCAGAAGTGATACCCATCTTGTGTAAATTTAAGAGCATTTCATTTCCATTCCATATTTTACAAGATGATTCATAATCTCTTTCTATAAGATATTTAGAGTTTTCTTCTAACCAACTATAATAAAATAAATGTGTTAATCAGTATTACCTTTAAGTGTATTATGAGAACTGTTTCTATATAACGATAAATTATTTCTTAAAGCTCTTAGGATATAAAATTAAAATATCTTAAAAGTGCACTTATATACTTATATAACTAAAAAGTGTTTGTTAGGTAAGCACCAGTGGCTCATGTCTATAATTTTACCTATTCAGTAGGCCAAGATCTGAGGATTGTGGTTCAAATCCAGCCTGGGTAAGAAAGTCTATGAGAGGGCCGGAGTTTGGCCTAGTGGTAGAGTGCTTGTCTAGCATGCACGAAGACCCGGGTTCAATTCCTTGGTACCACATACATAGCAAAAAGCCGGAAGTGGTGCTGATGCTAAAGTGGTAGAGTGCTAGCCTTGAGAAAGTCCAAGGACAGTGCTCAAGCCCTGAGCCCAAGCCCAGGACTGGCAAAAAAAAAAAAGAAAGTCTATGAGACTCATCTCCAATTAACTTCTCAAAAGGCTGGCATTGAAGCTATGTCTCAAGGGGTATAATACCAGCCTTTAGCAAAAAAAAAAAAAAAAGCTTAGGGACAAGATCCTGAGCGAGGTACTCCAGATGCTGACAGGCATAAAGCCAAGCGTAACTTCAGTGAAAGAAAGAAAGAGAAAAAACTAAACACAGAGACAAAAAGATAAAAATAAGTTAGGTTAACATAACCTAGTTGCTACTTTGATTTGAATATCTGTGATGTGCTCTCTGAAGTGAAAATTATTCTAACAACTGAATATAGACAATACCCAGATAAGAGGGTGGCTGGGGGGAATGTGTATCCAAAACAGAATGCGGTGATGTGCTTGATGACGTGAGGCCGTCACCACGGGTAATACTTATAGCCTTGATTTGAGGAACTGATAGGTTCATTGTCCTTAGATGGGCAAGACAGAGACAAAAGATAAAACCAAATTCTGTTTTAGATTTAAAGTTTAAATATTTACATTGATATCCAAACTTTAAAATACCCTGGCATGGCAAAACATGTGTTAATATAAAGACAACATAAATGCACGGACAGACAATTATTTATTCTTACTTAATGAGGCTGTAGCATACAGCTCGTAGGGGTTCGTGGTCTTTCTTCCTTATATTATTATTGACCAAGCCATCTAGTTCATCTCTAGCAAACCGAAGTTGAACTTCTGTTACACTGTAACTTGCTGACTCCCTAGCACAGTCTTCAATGTTATGAGCTTCGTCTAAAATGACAACTTGCTCTTTCAGATTTATATCCATCTATAAGGTAAAAGAACTTTCCTGTAAAACATTTTGACAAAAACGGATCGAATAGCAGCAAGAGGATTCATTTAAAATACATACTCAAGACCAATACTGCTTTTGCAATTACATGAGCAAATGATTTTCAACCTTAAATAAAATTTCAGAAGCACAACCAAATATCAGTTCTATATTAAAGTTTGATACTTTTAAATCTTAAAACACTTAGCAAATCTATCATTGAAAAAAAAAACGGTATTAGCTGGGTGCCAGTGATTCACACCTGTAATCCTAGCCACTCAGAAGGCCAAGGATCTGAGGGTTCTGGTTTGAAAGCAAGCCTGGACAGGAGAGGATGAGACTCTTACCTCCTATTAACCACCAAAAAGCTGGAAGTGGAGCTATGGCTCAGCTGGTAAAGCACTGATCTTAAGTAAAAAGGCTCAGGAACAGCATCCAGACCCTGAATGAGGGGGTTAGGAGGGAGGGGGTAAGGGAGAAGGAGGGAGGAGGAAGCAGGAGCGATTTCTTGGTACCACGTACTTAGAAAAAGCCAGAAGTGGTGCTGAGGCTCAAGTGGTAGAGTTCTAGCCTTGAGAAAAATCCAAGGACAGTGCTCAGGCCCTGACCTTAAGCCTAGGACTGGCAAAAAAAAAAAAAAAAAAAATTGGAAGACTGACCTAGCAATCATATATACAATGATTTGGAGGGGAGGTACCTAGTTAAAGGTCAGTCAAGAATTGCATAATCCTGGCTGGGAATGTAGCTTACTGGTAAAGTGCTTCCTTAGGATGCATGAAGGCCTGGGTTCAAGTCCTCAGTACCATGTAATCAGAAAAAGCCAGAAGTGGCACTCTGGCTCAAGTGGCAGAATGCTAGCCTTGAGCAAAAGACGCTCAGAGACAGTGCCCAAGCCCTGAGTACGAGCCCCAGGACTGGTTAAAAACAAAAAAAGTTCTCAAAGCATAATTTTCATAATATGTATAGCCTCTAAATATAAGTTCTTTAAAACATGTTTTCTTCAGATAAGGTTCTAGATAATCCTCTAGAACTATTAATGAGAAAGAACAATGGCTGTAAATAGGTCTCTCATGGGGACATTTTGCAACATTTAGAGGCATTTTTGATGATACTTTGAGAAAGCTACTCTAGGGATCTACAAACAAAAACCAGGGATCTTACTAAATATCCTGCACTGCACAAGACAGCCACCACAGCAAAGAATTACCTAGCCCAAAACTTCATAATTGTCAACTGAAGAAACTTGCTGTTATCCTTAAAATTTATTAGTTTGTAAATTAAGATGGCTAAGTCTCGAATTTAGTTAATACATCTTTATATGTTTTCAGTACTGTTGACACAAACTTATTTACAGTAATTCATACAGAAAAGTAAAACTAAAAACACAGAAACATCTAAAAGCTTTAACATTCATCCTTCATATCCCAAGAAGCAAGAGGAAAAGTTCTTCTAATTTTTACACATATACTCACAGTTTCCCTTATTTGTGCATCTAGAAGATAGTTATAGGGACAAAATATTATGTCAGCATCATCTTTCAGTTCTCGGGCTGTGTAATACGGACATGCTTTTAGGTTTTTTCCGAGCTTCACAAGTTCTTCTATATCCCAAGCTTTGTACATCCCATGAAGATTCTGTAAAGTGCTTTGATCACCAACTTTATGAACACCATGATACAAAAAGCAAGATTTCCCCTAAAAATAAACATAAATAACTGAACGTGAATCAATATTGAAATAGAAGGAATAAAACAAGCTTATCTCAGAAACGCAGGAATTAAAGCTATAGGTATATTCTGCATAATAAACATGACACCATATTTACAGTCATAACATCTTTCTTTCTTCCTAAGAGACAGGTTGGCTCTCAACTGTAGGGCTCAAGAGATGTTCCTATCTCAACCTCCAAAGTAGTTGAGACTACAGGCACATGCCACAATATCCAGCTATAATCGTAACATTTCAAAGAAACTGCCAGGTGTCAATGGGTCATGCCTGTGATCCTGGCTACTCACAAAATGAAGGAGCCCAAGGACAAAAATCCCAGAGATTTTTGATATCCAATTAACCAGTAAAGTAGAAGTGGAGATATGGCTTAAGTGGTAGAGCACCAGGCTAGAATGATAAACTAAGTGAGTGCATGAGGCTCTGAGTTCAAGCCCAAGTACTAGGGCTTGGATGAATGGTAGGGTGGTAACCTTGAGCCGAAGAGCTCAGGGACAATGCCCAGGCCCAGGGGTAGAGTAGTAGCCTTGAGCAGAAGAGCTCAGGGTCAGTGCCCCATTACCCACCACAAAAAAGGGGGGGAGGGGCCGGGAGTTTGGCCTAGTGGTAGAGTGCTTGCCTAGCATGCACGAAGACCCGGGTTCGATTCCTCGGTACCACATACATAGAAAAAAGCCAGAAATGGTGCTGAGGCTCAAGTAGTAGAGCTCTAACCTTGAGAAAGTCCAAGGACAGTGCTCAGGCCCTGAGCTCAAGCCCAGGACTGGCAAAACAAAAACAAAACAAACAAAAAAAAAGCAAAGCAGGTTCCTCTTCAACTGAGTGTAATACTCCAAATTAACTTTTAGAAAGAGACATTTTACATTGTATTTGTTGTTTCCATGTTCTGATTACAATGATACTAGTTATAAAAATATTTCTGGGAAGATAAACAGAACAATGATACCATAGGTTTTTCTTAAGAAAGAAAAACTAAGTGGCATGGGCATATAAGTATGGGAAATTTTTCTGTTAATCTCTTTCCATCTTTTTAATTTTGAGCCAAATAAAAACATTTCAACAGGCTGAGAGAGCGTGGCCTAGTGGTAGAGTGCTTGCCTAGCATGAATGAAGCCCTGGGTTCAATTGCACAATACCACATACACGTGCTCAAGTGGTAGAGTGCTACCCTTGAGAAAGCCCAAAGACCAAGCCCAGGACTGGCAAAAAAAAAAAAGCCCAAGGACAGGGCCAGATCCTGAGTTCAAACCCCAGGACCAGCAAATTAAAAACAAACAAAAAAAAAACAGGTACTAAGCTCATGCCTATAATCAGAGCCACTTAGGAGGCTGAGATCTAAGGACCACAGTTCAAAGCCAACCTGGGCAGAAAAGTCTGAGACTCTTACCTCTCATGAATCACCAAAACACTAGAAATGGAGCTCAAGCCTTGAGAAAGCCCAAGGACAGTGCTTAGGCCCTGAGCTAAAGAACTGAGACTAACCAAAAAAAAAAAAATTTGAATACATCTAAGAAAGGAAACAAAGGGAGGGAGAGAAAAGGGAAGGGAAAGGGGAGGAAAACTGGAACATCTTGGGAAAATAAAAGACAACTGCAAAAACATTCATAAAATTCAAGAGTACCAAAACATCCTAAATTATAATTGTCACATAAAAGATCTATTATTAACATTTTGGTGATTTTACATTGCATTTCTCTTACACATATGCACAATATGATCTAATACTAAAATAACAAAATTTCCTCAGGCAAGACTATAATTAATAATATAGCTACAATAAATGAACATTTTTAAACAACTGGATCCAATCATATTTCTCCTAAAACATCAGAAAAATCTAATATCACTAGACATTTTTCCATGATTGTTCATGTATATGTATATTGAATTAATACTAATACGACATAGTGGATGATCAGTCTCCTTATTACTAAGGATTAGAGTATTATCAATTTCTGCCCATTGCTAAATCACTTCTTAATATTTCTTTCTTTTTTTTTTTTTGGTGGGTCATGGAGTTTGAACTTTGGGACTGGGCACTGTCCCTGAGCTTTTCAGCTCAAGGCTACCAACCTACCCCTTGGTCACATCCCAACTTCCCCTTTTCTAGTAGTTAATTCAAGAATCTCATGGTCTTTAGTGCCCGGGCTGGCTTTGAACCATGATCCTCAGATCTTAGCCTCCTGAGTAGCTAGGATTACCGGCATGGACCTGGCTCACTTCTGAGTATTTCTTAGTATACATTTTTAGAAATGGTATTCTGGGATGAGACACACAAAATATTTTTGTTTCTTGACAACCTATCACCAAATTTACCTCCAGAGGATGGGCAAGGTAGCTCACCTGTAATCCTAGCTACTCAAGAGGCTGAGATCTGAGGATTGCGGTTCAAAGCCAGCCCAGGCACTGAAAAGTCCATGAGACTCTTATCTCCAATTAATCACTAGAAATCCAGAAGTGGCACTGTGACTCAAGGAGTAGGGAGGATGGTAGCCTTGAGCTGAAGAACCCAGGGACAACACCCAGGCCCACACCTGTGGCTCACACCTGTAATCCTAGCTACTAAGGAGGCTGAGATCTGAGGATCATGGTTCAAACCAGCCCAGGCACAAAAGTCTATGAGACTCTTATCTCCAATTAACCACCAGAAAACAGGAAGTGGAGCTGTGGCTCAAGTAGTAGTGTGGTAGAGCTGAAGAGCTCAGGGATGGTGCCCAGACCTAGAGTTCAAGCCTCAGGTGAAAACACAAGTATGGCCTTTAACAGAAGTACAAAGACAACCTGTCAAAAACCTCAATTTAATTGTCACCCATAATATATGTATACTAAATTGTTCAATAGCCCCAATGTGTATATATAAACCTAATATCTACCACCCCATGGCATATGTATTAGATAAATTATGGTAAACTCATACAAAAACTATTGCCTTTTTACTTTTTTGGCCAGTCCTGGGACTTGAACTCAAGGCCTGGGCACTGTACTTGAACACTTTTTGCTCAAGGCTAGTACTCTAGCACTTGAAACATAGCACTACTTCCAGCTTTTTTGTGTATGTGGTACCAAGGAATCGAACTCAGGGCTTCATACATGCTAGGTAAGTAGGTAAGCACTCTGCCCTAGGCCATGGTCCCAGCCCCAAAACTATATAGCCTTTTATATAGCCCTTTTTTTTTTATATATATGTTGATGTTATGCTCTCTAAAAATATTAAGTAGGAAAAAATGGAATTGAATATGTATAGAATGATTAAGTTCAAGTTGGCTTTTTAAAGAATAGTCATTCATAAATTATAGCAAATAGTGGTTTTCTAAATACTCACAGAATAAGGGTCGGGAGTTTTGCCTAGTGGTAGAGTGCTTGCCTAGCATGCACAAAGACCCGAGTTTAATTCCTCAGTGCTACATACATAGAAAAAAAGCTAAAAATGGTGCTACAGCTCAAGTGGTAGAGCTCTAGCCTTAAGTCCAATGAAAGTGCTCAGGCTCTGAGTTCAAAACCCAGGACTGGCCAAAAAAAAAAAGGTAAATTCTCACAAGAGTTAAGTAGCCAGAATGACAGAACTTCTCTCTTCTTTCATAATTTTCTTAATTTTGAATCTTTTAATTAAGTACATTACTTTGTTTCTTTCTTTCAGCTTTTTTTTTTAACTGTGTATGTGGTATGGAGGAATCAAACCCGGGTCTTTGTGCAAGTTGGGTGAGCACTCTCCCACTAGGCCATGCTCCCAGCCACTTTTGTCTCTATTTCTCTTTTTTTGTCAATCATGGGGCTTGAATTTAGGGTCTGGGCACTGTCCCTAAGCTTTTTCACTCACAGTTAGCACTCTACCACTTTAAGCCACAGCTCCATTTTCGGTTTTCTGGTAATTGATTGGAGATAAGAGTCTTACAGACTTTATCCTGCCCAGGTTGGCTTTGATCAATGATCTTCAGATGCCAGACCCTGAGTAGCTAGGATTACAGGTGTGAGCCACCTGCACCCAGTCTAGCACCTACTTTCTAAAAATTCTTTATACTGGGTCAACTTCTCTATCTTCAGTTTTATTAATTTTTTTTCTGTATATGTGGTACTGAGGAATCAGACTCAGGGCTTTGTGCATGCTATGTGAGCACACCTGGCCCAAGTTTTATTTTTTGTTTAAACAAAATTACTATGGAGAGAAACAAGGAAGAGGTGACACTGTCCAAAAAGAAATGTACCCATTACCTGATTTATATAACTGTAACCCCTCTGTGCATCATCTTTATAATAACAAGAAAACACAAAAAAATTTTTTTAAAAAGTAATGATGGAATAGGTGTTAGAAAACTTGGATTCTGATACCTCTTTTCTTGCTGATTCTTTTACTAACTGGGCATACTTCAGAGCCCTTACAGGGCCTTGAAAAGTAGCTAACCCAGAAGCTGTTAAAGAATTCCTTCTGATTCACTGACTATACCATGGCTAAGGTTTCTTCCAGCTCTAAATCCCTGTGATTCTATTACCCAGACAGTGGAGATATGTCAATTACCTTTCCCACTCAGTCTGCTATCATCTCACTTTAATAATATAATACTCATCATGTCTTCATTCCAAGAATCTTCCATATAGTTCTGAAAGCTGAAGAATCTTTACAACTTATGACTGTAAACTAACAAGACTCATTTTAATTATAATCAGGTACTTTGTATCTAAAATTCTTTTTGAATTGTCATTTCTAGTTGTTGTCAAAATTTCTTCTTAACGGAAGCAAAAATTAACTTTTAATAGATAAGTACACAGTTTGTAGTGTGAGGGCACTTTAATAAAAGAAACAGTGAATAAGAACACATGTGCCTTCAGATCAAGCCAAAAAATCAGCAAGTTTACACTTTAAGGGCACTCAGAATGACAGCCCTGCACAAGCTGATAGCAAAACCAGAACAGCTCATCCACTTTAGCAGTGTAACACAACCCTGAGGGGAGTCTGTCAATTGAAGTGTTATCACACTTTAAACTCTTTTCACTCAAACTGCCAGTTATCTATTTGTCATTCAGCTTTGGTGATTCAGCCACAACAAACTTAGACACCTATGGTGACTTTGTAATTGACCCTCATTACAATACCAAATTACTCAGTGGCCTTGGGAACAAGAAAAACAACGTTCAGTTCCCCGACAAGGTAAGCATGCAAAGGCAGAATTAGGACAAGCATCACTAATATTCAAAAATAAAATACTAATTCATTTTAGACAAGTAAAAACATCTGGAAATTAAAGTTTATTCGATTACTTTACTTTCACATGGCTCATACGGGGAGCAAAAATTACCATTTAAGACTATAAACAACACTGCAGGATTCTAGAAGATTGTATACTGAAGCCTGATAGTCTAATTTTATATATCAATCTTAAACAGCTTAATTGCTTTTATCAATGTATGTATTTTTTAATGAATAAAAAATATGACAAGAAGCTAGACAACCATGATTCACCCCTGTAATCCTAGCTACACAGGAAGCTAAGACGTAGGGATTCTAGTTTGAAGACAGCTTGGGCAAGAAAGTCCTTGAGATTCTCATCTGCAATTAATCTGCAAATAGAGCTGGAAGGAGTGCTGAGGCTCAAGTGATAGAGCACTAGCTATGAGCAAAAAACCTCAGGGGCAGTGTCCAGGCCCTGAGTTCAAAATGTGGGAGCATGCACAAGCACGCTCGCACACACGCGCACGTACACGTACATACATACACATACACACACACACACACAGAACATGACAGTGCTAGCAAATCACTGACACAAAATATAGCCAAAACCAGTAAATATTTCATAAATTCAGATGAGTTAGCCACAAAGTCTACTAAAACATGAAAACTGTAGTTTTGCCATGGAGAGAATTTTTCCTTCTTCATTTTTTCCCACTTGACTTTTCAATATGTTCATCTCTCCCTGGTGGGAACTTTTAAAATAGAGACAATTTCATAATTCTTTGATTAACTAGAAAAACTTTAAATGGGGGGCTGCGATGTAGCTCAGTGGCAAAGGGCTTGCTTAGCAAGTATAATGTCCTAGGTTTGATCCCCAGTACCAAAAAAAAAGTCTCAGGTCCTTTGGGGCCAGGAGTTTGGTCTAGTGGTAGAGTGCTTGCCTTGCATACACGAAGCCCGAGTTTGACTCCTTGGTACCACATACACAGAAAAGCCAGAAATGGTGCTGTGGCTCAAATAGTAGAGCACTAACCTTGAGGAAAGCCCAAGGACAGTGATCAGGCCCTGAGATAAAGGCCAGAAAACTTACATGGAAATAAATATGAAAATAGAATTTCAACAGTGACTTTTGATTCCACAATTTTGAATTCTCATCCCGGGCTCTGAACAAGTCAGTTTCCACTAGAATCTCTTACTACTTAAGACTTTATATTCTCTTTTATACTATATTGTATTTAAGTACCTTCCAAAACTGAATACTCCCAAATAAAGCTTGAGTAGATTCTCATCTAATAAAAAAGTGCTAAGAGAACCATAATAAAATCATTGTTTCCCATTATATGATAGCAGGTGATCCGTCAATGCAGTGACTGTTAAGCCATTATCTTTTCTACAGAATCAACTTGGATAAAATACCAAGTAAAAAAAAAATTTTTTAATCTTTCAAAATAACCAGTAAAATACCATTGGTCATATACTGGTAGGTCAATGATATCTAAGCTAATTTCACACTTAAAACTTCAGTTTTAGAGCAGATAGTTATAGCAGAATACAGACTCCTAAAATAATACTATCCTAAACAGTATATAAAAATTATATCTTTGGTTTACTAAGACTTCTGTATTTCTACTTATCTTCATACTATTCTAATTCCCCTGGAAATTTTTAAAATCATCTGAGACACCTTTTTAGTGTTATTACTAGTCTAATGTAACTTTCCACAATTTTATTACTACATATTAATTATCTAGTAGAGAGGGTTTACTGTGATAATTTTATTTATGCATATGCTAATATAATTTTTAAGAGAACTTTGTAATACTCAGAATTTGAAGACATTGTCATAATTCTCCAAAACATTTACAAAATGTTCTTAAAGAGACAGTCTAAATAAGCAATCTTCTTTTGAAGTTTTAAACACATAAATTTGTTGATTAGATCTAACTAGACTATATCACCAAAAATATCTTTATCTTTTTGTTTGACATCATCCATATTTGACAATTTCAGGTAGAGGAATAACAAAAAGATAACATAAAAACCTATCATTTTAAACTTGATGAAAGACTTTATGGTAAACTGCTTTTCAAAAATTATCAACTGTAACAATTTGATTTTCATAAACTGACTTATCACTAGAATTGTACATCAAAAACATTAAGCAATATCAATCTCTTCAGCCTTTTTTTTTTCTCTAAAACAAAATAACTTTACTCACATTTTTTCCATCTAGTAATTCCATGCACTTTTCATTTCTGTTGAAGTTGCCAACTACTTCAGGATGGATACAAGTATGATCTCTGCTGGAGAGAATAGTCATAGGGACTCCTGAGTACGCCGTCCTCCGGAGCTCTCTAGTAATCTGAGCAATCTGTTTGTGTGTGCGTGTCCCAAAATATATTTTGGGTCTCTTGGATTTCCCCCCATGGTCCTTCTTAATGGTATCTGAAGAATCTTCATTGTTTCTTTGTTTAGGAGAACAGCAGCACCTGGAACAGTGACCAGGACGCTGCAAGAGAGGGAAAAAAAACAACAACACTAATGTTTGGACTACTATACAAGATGTTACCAAACCTCTCATGGAATCAGATCCTGTAAGCAATGAATCACCGTGATCAATGATTGCCACTGAAAACTACAAATCCCACTACAAATTAGTCTTCTTTCAATGGCTATAAAATGATGTTCTCATATTTACAGTCTTTTTAACATACCCTCTTTCTAATTCCAATTATTGTAAATACATCTTAACCTTTCTCGTTCATATACATTGGAAGATCATTTTAGTTTTTCTCAGGTTTCATGTGAACTTGTAGTTTTGCTCAGAGATGGCATAGTTCTTCAAATGCTCTCTAATACATCCAAAATTTTTAAAGGATTCTAAATACAGTTTACCAAAAAACAGGAATGCCAAATTGAATTTCAATTATAACTAAAACATGAAATAAAAAAATTCTCTAGCAAAGATATGAAAATAAATGCAAAGTATTAATATGTTAATGGCATAAGTAGGTTGCTTATATAAAACAAGTTTACTTGAAACCAGATTACCTACAGTGAAATACAAAGCCATTAGTAGAATTATACCAGATAGCTTTTCACTCGTAATTCCAGTTCACAACTGAAATAGTTACATAAATGTCTCCTTAAACATATCACCTAAACATGAGGAACAGTCTAACAGTTACCTGATTTTTATCTCCTGCCTGCAAACTCTTACAAATTTTTTTAAGTTTAATGCTATTAGATTATTAGAACTCAGATTCTCACAACTACTCCGTTCAAAGCTTCAATTCCCATATTATGAGATAGAATGAAGCTTCCTTTAAGAGAAATAGCCTGAAAGTCACTGATAGAGTAAAAAAAAAAAAAAAAAAAGTAAAAAGCCCACTATTTTAAAATAATTTGTACTGAAAGTCTTACTTTATTAGAACAAATACTCTTCTCACTAAAGTTTCATGGATTTTTTTTTAATCAGTAAGATTAGTGCCATAAACAAATGCTAAGTCATTGCGTGTTACACCACAATACTGGAGATCAAGCTGTCTTTTAGCCTCAACTTGGTGGAAAAGCAAGTTCAAATTACTCCCGGTCTCACTCAACCTTGTCTGCCATTAAATATTACAATACATGATAGAATGGATGTAAATGTGACCCTTCTGGAGCTGTCACTCACTGGGATAAAAGGCTCACTGATGTGCCAAATAAACAAGTCAGTCAAAGCAGATAAAGTTACGGCCATGCTGGAATTGTTACATTCCCCTCTCAGGTTGCCAGTAACAGCAGATTTCATTACAGAGTGCTGCCACATTAAATAGCCAGTTCCAAATATCCTGCCTCCTATATTGAATAATTACTTATTCACTGAAAGGATAAAAAGAGGAGTTATGAATGGGGCTCTTGTCAACAAGAAGGCAGGAAACAGCTGACATGTGGTTTATGTTACATATGTTGCAATATCTAACAACTTATGGTCACAGAGAAAATGGAATGCAAATTATATCATGATATTTTGACTGAATCTCTTTTGTTCTTTGAAATGGCGACATTAAATAATTAACATACTAAGAAAATTAAAGTAACTGTAGGTAATAGAACCAGATTTTTCGTACCTTTCTATTTATTTATTCAGTTATACCATTTCTTTTCCTATGACACTGTTAAATTCACTTGAATATTAGACTACTAGGGTCTATTACATAATTTCGTGCTAGCTGGATACATTATATATCCAAGCATAAAAGTAATCCATTAAAGTAGGTGTTCCTCAAGACCTGGAATACCTTTGGGAAGTAACAGTTTTCAACATTAATTTTCACTTAACATTTACCATTATTACTTTTTAATCCACTTGTGTTGTGATCAGAAGAATCAAATAAAGGAATATGCACTATCAATTAACTCCATTATGAATCTTACAAGACCTGCATACCTAAACATATTTTACATAATTACTTCCAAAAAAGGGATGCTATATACAGTTTTACAACTTACTGTTTTATAACCAAACTTTCCAAAAAAATTTAAATGGACCAATTTGACTTTACTAATAACCTTAAAAGGTTATAGACTCTAGTATACTATATTAACAAAAGCAAAAGATTTGAGCACTAGTTTCAACAAGCTTTCATCACTTGAAAACTCTACTAGATACTTCAAATTTGTCAATTATACCACATTGTAGAATATTATAAATCATGAATAATTTCATAGTAAACATGCAAAGTGGTCTAATTATTACATTTGTGAATTCAAAGTAGACCCCTCAAAAAGAAGGCTTTCAATGGGGTAATTATAAGAAATTAAAGGTTGTTTTCTTTTCATTATTAAAGACTCATTTCTTCATGATCTATTTAAGTTCGCATTTAAAGGATCTGGTACTGTCATATTTAAAGATGTCAATACTCTGGTCAATACTCCTCAGATTGTATAAATGATATGCCTTTTTAAAGATGTCTATAGAATTGAAGCTTTGAAAAGCATCTAAAAATAAAAGATAACTCCCTGTACCCAAATCAGGTTTTTCTTTCAAAAGGATGTTTTCCTTTTCCTCTTAATATTGACAAAAACGTTACTAGGAAACAAGAAGATAAACGAAATAGTCACTCTCGTCTAACATAATTGCAGGTCAATAGGTAGAACGCACCAGGGCTCCCAAATGGCTGTGAACTCTGTGGTCTGTAAATGGTTACAGAAGGAAATTCTCTAAGAGATGGCTACTCCACAGCTACAAACTGTCTGGAGTTCTGTACTTCAACCAAGGGCAAGAAATTCAGCAATATGAATGACAACTAAAGTATATCATTTAAAAAGAAACACAAGGGACACATGAGGATCTGAGAGCTGTAATATTTCAAGATGTTGAAGTCAATTGTTTAATAACACATTGCAAATTTACAAAACTTAACTCAACAGCCAGAGATTTTTTAAAAAATGTATTTTTTTCTAAACTTCTATTTCCTTTCTTGTAGAAATACATCTAGATTCTCTTTAAAAGGATGAAGAAAGGGCCGGGAGTTTGGCCTAGTGGTTAAAGTGCTTGCCTAGCATGCATGAAGACCCGGGTTCGATTCCTTGGTACCACATACATAGAAAAAAGCTGGAAGTGGTGCTGATGCTCAAGTGGTAGAGCTCTAGCCTTGAGAAAGTCCAAGGACAGTGCTCAGGCCCTGAGCTCAAGCCCAGGACTGGCAAAAAAAAAAAAAAAAAAAAGGATGAAGAAAAATCTTCCCATTCTGATGATCCCAGTGAAAACCCAGGAGCCTGTACCCCTCTTTTTTTTTTTCATAAATTGGACAACAGGGAGAATAAGTGCAATGAATAATAATCACTGCTGGATGGGGCTGGGAGTTTGGCCTAGTGGTAGAGTGCTTGCCTAGCATGCACGAAAACCTGGGTTCAATTCCTCGGTACCACATACGTAGAAAAAAAGCCAGAAATGGTGCTGAGGCTCAAGTGGTAGAGCGCTGGCCTTGAGAAAGTCCAAGGAGAGTGCTCAGGCCCTGAGCTCAAGCCCAGGACTGGCCAAAAAAAAAAAAAATCACTGCTGGACTTTTCCTCTGGTAGCTTCAGATTCATTTAGACTTTGTAAGATGACTGCAGTTAATGGGCTGTCAGTTGAATATTCCTTTAAAGTATTCCTTACCTTCATCTGCTAGTTTTCTAGATTTATCTTGATGTCATCCTTTCCTCAGTGATTGCTGATGCTACATTGCATTTTAATGACACATTTCTTTAATTTTATTCATTCTATCCTCACAATGGCTCTTCAATGGGGAATAAAATAGAATTTGATGATATCCAAAAAAAAAAAAAAGGATGAAGAACTGGCCTTTCAGGATGAAATCTTCTGTCGAGTTCCTGCTACAACTCCTTTCACAAAGCTGTAACTAAAAATCCTAACAGTACGATATGTCAACTAAGTAACAGAACTGTTCCCACACTTTCCCTCAGTATGCCCAAATATGTAAAAAATAAATGAGCGTGGCAATTAAACATTTTTAGAAATACAAAATGATAAAGATACAGAAATCAATTTCCTTTTTTTCTATTTTTTATTGTGATTAATAGAAGGGTTACATTATATTCACCAAATAAAAGGTGCATAACTTGACAGAATTATTGTGTCAATCTGAGCATGAGGGGAGGCTTCTAAAAGAAGCTAAAAGGAATTCTAAGAACAATTAAATCCTAAAAGTACGATAAAAGGGTATGTTTAATATACAAAATAAGTATGGAAAAAGACAGAAAGGAAAAGAAACTGATCTGAAGAAAAAAGTCAATGAAACTGTAATTTGTATGTATTTTCAATAACTTTTTATGTGTGTGGGTATGGTCTCTCCAACTACACAGCAAATATTTTAAGCACAGAAACTCTCACATTGCATGATATTCCATACTTATGAATAACTTACATTGGTCTTGGAAACTTTTTTTTTTAACCTTTTTTTTTTTTTTGGCCAGTCCTGGGCTTGGGCCCAGGGCCTGAGCACTGTCCTTAGACTTCCTCAAGAATTCTACCACTTGAGCCTCAGCACCACTTCCGGCTTTTTTTCTATGTATGTGGTACCGAGGAATTGAACCCAGGTTTTCGTGCATGCTAGGCAAGCACTCTACCACTAGGCCAAACTCCTGGCCCCGGTCCTGGAAACTTTTGACTACATTTCTTTCAATCAACTATTGTATCCATATATCAAACGTTTTTTAATCTAAGAAGAGCTTAAGTGTGTCCTATTCAAAGTGCTTTAAGTATTTTTTAAAGTACTTGAAAAACAAAAGATTAAAAAGGCCAGGATAATTTAATACTTTTTTGATACTCAGAAGAAAAGTTATCTTATGCTACTATCTGAGCTACTTCAGTTATGTGTGACAAGTACGTATTCTGACATGTTCATTATTAATAACTACCATTTATTAAGGATGGTCCTGTGTGAAGCACTTTACATGCACTCTCATTTCACTCATCCATTCAAGAAACAGAATCCCTGACTGATCCACCCAAGAAGACAATGACAAGGGTTACTCCATCTCTCTGATGAAGTACTTCTCTTTGAGATTTTCCTGCAAAGTGTAGCTAGGGGGGTTTATTAACACTAATTTTGCTAATGAACCAAGGAATTAAGTTTGTTCCAAGTGCATTATTTTCTGAATGTCATTACAAAATATCCTAAGGGTAAGCTACAAACTCTGGCCAATAAAAATTACTTTAACTCATTAGTTGATATTTTAATCAAGCAATTTTTAACAAAATACATGTTATATTCCAGAAGGGAAAAACAACAAAAAACTTTCAATTAAGAGACTCTTTACAACAATGGCTGGCATTCATTTTTCATAAAGGATCAGAAAAATAAATTCTTTAGCCATTTTGACCACAATAGCACTCAGACTCTTGGGATTATAAGGTATTTGTTACAAAGGAGCTTTTAAGAAAATAAAGCAAATTTACCAAGTTGTTCTAGGGCCGGGAGTTTGGCCTAGTGGGAGAGTGCTTGTTTAGCATTCACGAAGACCCAGGTTCCATACCTCGGTATTACATACATAGACAAAGCCAGAGATGATGCTGAGGCTCAAGTGATAAGAGCCTTGAAAAAGCCTGGGCCCTAAGTTCAAGACCTTGGACTGGCCCAAAACAAAACAAAACCCATAAACCCTGTAAGTAGGGAATTAGGAATTACACTGTGGTAGATAAAGAGGTAAAGATTGTGGTGAACAATATTTCTGAACAATGCTAGAAATTCTTCTGATCATTGCTAACTTACAGAAAAACTTTCAATTTAACCACCCTCACTTAGGGTTTCCAACCTGACAACTTCTTATATTTAGGCAGTGAATGGTTGCAGAGTTTAGGATAACCCAGAAAATGTAACAACAATTTGTGTCTATTTCTAGAAAGTGAATATATTACTGTTATCCAATGCTCAAAGGGAATTAGGATTGATCTGAGTAAGAGCTTTATTCCAGTTTTGTCTGCTTCTATAATGGGAATCAAATAAACTTTCTTTACAACTTGAGTAGAGACATTTGGAGAAAAGGATAGAGCAGGGGTTTGAACTCAGAGCCTGTGTTTGCTAAACATGCCCTCTTCTACAAATGAAATAGACAATGTGACAGTGGAAAGAAGGTAATTTCATAAAGGTCCATCCATGCTTCTAAAGTCATCTCAAATTTAATGTTGGTTAGTTGCCTAATGTTAACATAAGACTAAAATACTTTAAACAGTTCATTATTATGTGAACTAATTAATCTATTTTACAGATGAAAAAGTAACCTAAAAGAATTCTTCAAGTTACTCCAAAATCCATAGTAAATTTGTGGAGAAGCTGAAATTCATAACTTTAACTCTGCAAACAAAGCTTTGACAGGATAAATTCATCTATAATTTGACAAAAGAATCAAAAGCAAATCATTGTCCTTTATTTTTAATTTCAAAAAAAAATGTGCAGATGAAGATCTACTGCTAAAGGGCTCATGAAAATAGCAATTACTACAATCTTTCAACTTTATCAACCATTTGCTATTGTCCAAGCCATCTACCAGGCACACTGAATGCGTGTTGTGCAAAATCTCATAAAAGCACACACTTCAGTAAGATAGCAAAAGTAACATAACCATACCTTTTCAACTATTCTTTTTAAAAAAAAAATATTCAAACAGTAGCACTCCACTGCCAGTTTCATGATTAAACTGCACAAAGCAGCTGTTTATCCACTCGCAGCAACCAGCAGATGAACCTGATTCAATATTTATCACAGGCATTCACAGCTCACTGCTAACCAAGCAAACGTTTTAATTAAGTTGGAACTTGCTTCAAAGAGCTCATTCAAGATGTCAATCAGCAGGTATGGGATCAGATACAGTGTCAGGTGAGAGTGTGTAATACAAATCCACAACTTTCTTCATCCCATTGCTGTAAATTAGTCTGCTCTAAAGTTCAGACTCTGATTGTAACAGACTGCCAGTCTCCTGGAATGTGTAACTGAAGTCACTCAAATTCTATTGTGAAGGTTGTAAGCAATATGTTAAACTGCAATGGGCTCGCACATTAAGACAGATCCTTTTCACGGTTGTTTTTTGATACCATAAGTGTTTGTTACCCTACTCTCCACTTACTGTTTACTTTCTTACCTGTATTTTCTTGCCTCATGTAAATGGGAATTCCTCAACAGAGTTGCCTAGTTTCTGAAACATCTGTGTTTCAGTAGAATTAAAAAAGATCAAATTGGGAGAATTTAATTTATGTTAAAAAAATCTTTTACAATAAGAATTTCCAGTTCAACAAATATTATCCATAAAGATGAATACTTGCTGTAATGCAAACATTCTCCTAGAGCTTTACATGGACGAGCACATAGCAATGAGTCTTGAGAAAACCAGCTTCATGACAAATACCTTGCTGGAGTATTGGGATTTGAAGTCAGAGCTTCGAGCTTTCTAGGCAGACTCACTACCATGAGCCACACCTCCAGTCCCTTTTAAAAATAAGCATACAGAAATAACCTGAAAAATTTGTTTTAAAAAAAGGGGGGTAGGCAGAAATGAAGATTAGGATGCCATTGGGCTTGATGACCCACATCCGAGCTACATAGCAATGAAAAAAAGAAAAACTGTCCCTTAGAGAATATAAATACAAATGAAATATTAAAAAAAAAAACAAAACAAAAAAAAACTGAGGATTGCAGTTCAAAACCAGCCCAGGCAAAAAAGTCCTTGTAAGACTCTCATCCCCAATTACCACTCAAAAACTGGGAGTAGAACCAATAACTTAAAGTGGCAGAGCACTAGCCTTGAGCCAAAGAACTCAGGAACAGTGCCCTGGCCATGAGTTCAAGCCCCAGAACTGGTACACAAGCAAACAAACAAATACACTATTATTTAAAAAAAAAAAATCACGGGGCTGGGAGTTTGACTTAGTGGTAGAGTGCTTGCCTACCATGCACGAAGACCCTGGTTCGATTCCTCATTATCACATACATAGAAAAAGCCGGAAGTGATGCTGTGGCTGAAGTGGCAGAGCTCTAGCCTTGAGAAAGCCCAAGGTCAGTACTCAGGCCCTGAGTTCAAGCCCCAGGACTAGCAAAAAAAAAAAAATCACCCTTGTGCCTGGTACTAGTGGCTCATGCCCAGAATCATGCCTAGCTACTCAAGAGGCTGAGATCTGAGGACTGTGGTCAGAAGCTAGCCAGGGTAGGAATGTCTGTTAGATTCCAGTTAACTACTGGATAGACTGCTAGCCTTACAGAAGCTCAGGGACAGTGCCCAGGTCCTGAGTTTAAGTCCCAGGACTAACAAACAAACAAACAAAAAAAACACTATTTTTTTTTTTTTGCCAGTCCTAGGCCTTGAACTCAAGGCCTTGGCACTGTCCTTGGGCTTTCTCAAGGCTAAAGCTTTACCACTTGAGCCACAGCACCATTTCTGGCTTTTTTTTTCTATGTATGCGGTACCTAGGAATCGAACTCAGTTCTTCATGCATGCTAGGCAAGCACTCTACTACTAAGCTAAACTCCTGGCCCCAAAACACTAATTTTTTTTGTCAGGTACTAGTGGTTCATGCTAGTAATTCTAGCTACTCAGGGAGGCTGAGATCGGAGGATCAGTTTCAAGCCACACTGGGCAAGTCAGTCTGTAAGACTCACCTTCAATTAACCACAAGAAAACTGGAAGTGGTACTGCGGCTTAAAGTGGTAGTGTGCTAGCAAGAGTTCAGAGACAGCTCTACAGCCTCTAGTCCTGAGTTCCAGTTCTATGACTAACAAAAAAATCCCTACTTTTCAATCAAGTATTTAACACCTATAATCCTAATTACTTGGCATTAAATTGGAAGGAGTGTGCTTTGAGGCCAGCCCAGGACAAAATGTTCACAAGATCCCATCTCAACAAATAAAAAGCTGAGCACATTGGCACATGCCTGTCATCCCAGCACTCCACTAATGTAAATATATAACGGAGCCCAGGCTGTTCTGGAAAAGGAAAAAAAAAAATCACTGAAGTAAAAAGGGCAGAGCCAGGTACTCAGGAAGCTGATAGCAGAGATAGTACTCAAACCGGCCCAAGCACAATCAATGTTCATGAGACTCCTGTCCAACTAACTGCCAAAAAGCTGGAAGCTGTGGCTCAGTGGTAAAGGGCTAGTCTTGAGCAAAAATGATCAGCACAATACCCAGGCCTTGAGCTCAAACCCCAAGACCGCCATCCAAAATAAAGGTGTGGCTTAAGTGGTAAAGCACCTTCCTAGTAAGTACAAGATCCTGAGTTCAAACCCTGTATCTCCCCCTCAGGGAGATACAAACTATTGGACATTAAATGAGTCACACATTCTTGATAATTCAGTGGTAAGAACTAACAGATTTTAAATTCTAATAGAGTGGGAATAAACAGTTCCAGATATACAGAAAAGTAGGCAAATGACAACTATTTGCATCAAGAAAAAAAAAATCATAGTTTGAGGGAAAAACTGGAATGTTTTAAGTGATATTTACAGAATTATAATAACATCAATACAAAATATTGGAAGCAGGCTGGGAATGTGGCCTAGTGGTAGAGTGCTCGCCTAGCATGCACGAAGCCCTGGGTTCGATTCCTTGGTATCACATACACAGAAAAAGCGGGAAGTGGTGCTGTGGCTCAAGCGGCAGAGGGCTAGCCTTGAACAAAAATGCTCAAGAACAGTGCCCAGGCTGAGATTTAAGGATCAAGCTCTGAAGCCAACCCAGGCAGGGAAGTCTGTGACATACTTATCTCCAATTAACGAGCAAAAGGATCAAGGTCTGGGCCGGGAGTTTGGCCTAAAGGTAGCGTGCTTGCCTGGGTTCGATTCCTCAGTACCACATACATAGAAAAAAGCCGGTGGTGCTGAGGCTCAAGTGGTAGAGCTCTAACCTTGAGAAAGTCCAAGGACAGTGCTCAAGCCCTGAGCTCAAACCCAGGACTGGCAAAAAAAAAAGGATCAAGGTCTGAAGCCAACCCAGGCAGGTAAGTCTGTGACATATTTATCTCCAATTAACGAGCAAAAAGCTGGAAAAGTTAACGAGTAAAAAGCTTGAGCTGTGGCTCAAGTGGAAGAGCCCTAGCCTTGAACAAAAAAAACTCAGACAGGACCTAGGCCGAGTTTACTCCCAGTGGCCACTCCCTGCCTCCCACAAAGGATGTGAGAGGTTTTTGTTTTGGGTTAAGCTATATAGGCTTCTTTGGCTCTTGGCATATACATATACATTTTGAAAAAATAAAAATTTAGAGGAAAACAAAAGTCCAGGAACAGATCCAAGTATATATACCAACTCAGAATATAATCGCAAAACTTCAAACAAAAAAAATTATTCTTTCAGTGACTCTTGGATAACTGACCATCTTTTTAGACAAATAGACAGCGAGAGTCTGATCTCATATGTAGGATATTATGAAAAATAAATCCCATAAATAAAAGTTACATGAAAAAACAAACTACAAGACTTATGAAAATCTGTTGTAAATTTGTAGATAAGGATGTAGAAATAATCTCTTGAGTCTGTGTTGTTTATTTCTGGAAAGCAGAAGGGTGGAATGGGAGTTTTATAAGGGAGAACACTGTAAGTTTAACTCTCTCCTGCCTTATACTGTTAAAGGTTTTTCAAAGAGTAGCTACTATTTGTAATTTCTTTAAAAGTTGAGTTTAAGGGGCCGGGAGTTTGGCCTAGTGGTAAAGTGCTTGTCTAGCATGCACGAAGACCCAGTTCGATTTCTCAGTACCATACACAGAGAAAAGCCAGAAGTGGTGCTGTGGCTCAAGTGGTAGAGCTCTAGCTTTGAGGAGATAGCCCAAGGACAATGCCTAGGCCCTGAGTTAGGTCCCCAGGAATGGCAAAAAAAAAAAAAAAAGTTGAGTTTAAGTCAGGTATTATGGTACACACCTGTAATTCAAGCACTCAGGAAGCTGAGGCAGAAGGATTGAGAGTTCTGTGTTAGCTTGGGCTAGATAACAAAACCGTCTCATAATAACAAATATTCATTAATAAATTAAATTTAAAATTTCCTTTCACTCCTTAGTAGAAAAGTACATAAAATGTTTAAGGTAACTAAATCTCTTCCCACTGCACAGATTTGCTGCCTTTTTTTTTTTTTTGTCCACTTCAACTCAGGGTCTGGGAGCTGTCCCTCAGCTCTTTTGCTCAGGGCCAACATTCTACCACTTTGACCACATTGACACTTCCAGCTTTCTGGTGGTTAACTTGAGATGAGCATCATAGAGACTTTTCTGCCAGAACTGGCTTTGAACCACAATCTTCAAACCTCAGTCTCCTGAGTAGGATTACAGACATGAGCCACTGGCACCTGGATGCTTTTTTTTTTCTTCCTAATTGTTGAAGCCAGGACTTCACATTTGCTAGACAAGTACTTATTTACCACTTGCACTAGAACCCCAGTCCTTAATAGATGTTTTACATATAGGATTTCACCTCAGACTTGCTATGCATCCCAGGCTGGTTTTGAATTAGCAATCCTCTGGCCTCAGCGCCCAAAGCATAAGGATTAGAGGTATGCATCACCACACAGAGCTGCCAAAGACATTTTAATATACTCACATGTTTCTTTTAAATCACCAGCTAACAACAAAAACAAAAATTCCCCAATTCTTTTTCTTTCATCTGTACCCAATGACCATGAATGAGTCTACATTCAATTTTAGAACTAGGTTCAAATCATGGTTTCACTGTTTGCCTACAGCATAACAAATGATCAAATCATCTAATATGATTTGCCTTCAATTTTCTTACCTATGAGACCTAATCTATTTTCTCCACAGTGCTGATATGAACATCAAATCAAAGAACATATAACTTATTTAGCGCAGTACAGACTCCCCAAAATTATCATACCATCACAGCTCCATAAAACATATAGGCAAACATATTTAAGTAACTGACTTAAATGTTTAGAATGTTACTCTTTCATGAAAGAGTGAGCAAATGCAGTCATTATGTAAAAACAGAACTACTGGGCCGAGAGTTTGGCCTATTTGGTAAGAGTGCTTGCCTAGCATGCATGAAGACCTGGGTTCGATTCCTTGGTATATATAGGAAAAGCTGGAAATGGTGCTGCAGCTCAAGTGGTAGAGCTCTAGCCTTGAGGAAAGCCCAAGGACAATGCTCAGGCCCTGAGTTCAAGCCCGAGGACTGGCCATGAAAAAAAAAAGAACAGAACTACGCAACTTTAGGGTTGGAGTAGGAGAAGGAAAGAGATGGACAGAATTCTACTCCCAACCTGACGTATGGAACTGTGACCTCTAGGGACAACTACTTAATAAAATGAATCAATAAAAACAAACAATGTTGCTCCCATGAATAAGCTATATTTCAACTAGTTATATTATTTAACAACTTGGTTCTGTGACAGCTATAAGTAAAAGTTGTTTCCAAACTTTTGTTTAATCTCCAAAATAATTAATTCCTGAAATAATTGTGTAGTCTTTTATTTTATATGCTAATACATTAAAAAGTACAACTAAAATGTATTTCAGAAGTAGGGGGGTAGTACTATAATATTTCCTTAAGTAGATAGGTCTAAATAAAACCTGTTCTGAATAAAATCTGGTGATGAATCTTGGATTTCCTTGACTTTGACCACTTTTCATTTATTTAGTTAACAAATATGTGAGTGTCTACACAGTACAGATCCTGTCTGCACTGGATGCTGGTTATAAAGAAAACAGAGAGATCACATTTATCCATATAAATATCCTGGCAATGAGGTGAACCAAACAGAATAACTCAATCTACATAGAAACAAACTCTGGTAAGCACTATAAAAATAAAGGACAGAAAAGCCAGGTGCCAATGGCTTATTCCTGTAATTCTAGTTACTTAGGAGGATGAGAACAAAGGACAAGTGGTTCAAAGCCAGTCAGGCAGGAGAGTTTGTGGGACTCTCTATATCTACTTTACCACCGAAAAGTTAAAAGTGGAGCTCTGGCTTAAGTGCTAGAACACAAGCAAAAAAACTTCAGGGAAGTTCCAAACTCAGAATTCAAGCCATTTGTTAGGAAACAAATGATACTACAAACAATGTGATCTGTGACAGTTTAAAACAAATCATCTTTCCTGCAAAGACCATAGGGAAGAATTAAACGCAGTATCAAGGCAGTTGAGAGGACCTGTCACACAGCATATTGCTGCTTAAATTCATCCTCTCGACAGCTCTGTAACATGAACAAATTATAAACCAGGCAATTTTTCTCTCAAATAATCAAGGAAAATAATGTCTTTAATTCCTCCTAAGATTGTAACAAAAGCTAAATGATGGCCCTTGTTATATGGCCCCATTTAATATAACCACTCTTGTGAGGTAGAGATTGGGAGGCCCAAGGTCTGAGGCCAGCCTAATCAAAAAGTTTGCAGTCATCACAGAACAAAACAATATGCTGGGTTTGGCATCATGTACCTGCTAGCCTAGCTAGAATGAACAAACACTAGGAGGCTCATTGTACAGGCACTACTTAGCAGAACAAAAATAACAAACACTTGACTTACAAAATCAATTAACCAAGCAAAAGAAGGCTACAGCCCTGGTTCAAGTGGTAGAGTACTTGTCAACAAGCATTCAAACCCTGGTATCACATGCGCACAAAAAAAGTTGCAATAAGCTGGGTGCCAGTGGCTCACACCTGTAATACTAGTTACTCAGGAGGCTGAGATCTGAGGATCAAGGTTCAAAGTCAGCCCGGGAACAAAGGACCTGAGACTCTTATCTCCAAAAAATGGGAAGTGGGCCTTAGCTCAAGGTTAGGACAGTGGCCTTGAGATGAAGAGCTCAAGGATAGTGCCCATGCCAAGTTCAAGCCACATGACCCACCAAAAACAAACAAAAAGTTTTCGTTAAAACAACTTGACAATGTGCATTAACTCACATGGGCCTATATTTCCCAGGTGAGTTATTATCTCTAAATTACTTAGAGGAGTTCCTGAACACAAACATCTGCAACTATAGACAGTTATGCTAATGAGTGACTTTAGAACACACTAGTGTATAAGGGGAGGCTCACTGTGACAGTTCTACAAGTGTAAAACAATGTACCTTGATCAACCTTATCCACCCTATCATCCACCCTCATTCTATTCTTTCTTCTTTAATGTAACTAATAGAAGGGTTACATTATATTCACCAGAGAGAAGGTGCATTTCTTTTTTGTCCCCATTTCCCTCCCCCCATTCTTTCTTCTTAAAACCATTTCAAGTCTGTTCTAATTTCATGCATACAAATGAACTGTGATCCTCATTTTCCCCCTTTATTAACTTGCCCCACTCCCACCCGAGCCTATTCTATTTTCCTGACACTCTGGTAAAATATGTATTAATTACAGCAAGGGGTTTCCCTATGATTTTTCAAACATGTATATATTATATTTTGCTCAGAATAACCCTCTCTGTCAACTTTCTTCATATCTAACAAATTCCTTTAAACTTCAAGTGAATTGAAAATATGAAAAAATAACATCATACTTTTTAGAGATTAGTCAGTTTTTGTCTAAGATCCTACAGGACATTCTAAAATAGAAAAAGAGAATAATGGAATGAGAGAAGGATTGAAGAAGGAAGGAGGAAGAACATACAAGAGTATGAGAGGAAAGAATTGGGGTAGTCCAAGGTCTCCCTAAGATCAACACTTTATCAGAAAGGCAACAGCGCACTCTGCTGGAAACGGGTCTCTCCTTCACACCAGGCAAAAACAATTAAAAGAGGCTACAATTATTTTATTAATGTACATAACATCAAGATTTTTTTTGTTTCTTTTGTCAGTCTGGGCTTGAACTCAAGGCCTGAGTATTGTCCTTGGGTTTCTCAAGGCTAGTGCTCTACCAATTGAGCCACAGCACCACTTCTGGCCTTTTCTGTATGTGTGGTATTGAGGAATCGAACGGGGTTTTCGTGCATGCTAGGCAAGCACTCTATCACTAGGTCAAACTCCCAGCCCAACTTTAGGATTTTTTTTTTTGCCAGTCCTGGGCCTTGAACTCAGAGCCTGGGCACTGTCCTTGGGCTTCCTCAAGGCTACAGCTCTACCACTTGAGCCACAGCACCATTTCTGGCTTTTTTCTATATATGTGGTACCCAGAAATCGAACCCAGGTCTTCGTCCATGTTAGGCAAGAATTCTACCACTAGGCTAAACTCCTGGCTCAACTCCTGGCTCAACTCCTGGCTCAACTCTAGGATTTTTTATAAGTTAAAAGACTAAGACTACTTTACCCATTATGAGGATTAATTAAAAGAACATACATACATACATACACATACACACACACACATATATTCATTTATACTTGCATAAATCCTAGAGAAAATGATTACGAATGGTAGAACAAAATATTACAATGTTATTAATATGTTAACTCAAATAAATTGTAGAGCTCGAGAGCATGGTCTAGCGATAGAGGCCCAGATTTGATTCCTCAATACCACATACATAGAAAAACCTGGAAGTGGTGCTGTAGCTCAAGTGGTAGAGCTCTAGCCTTGAGAAAGCCCAAGGACAGTGCTCAGGCCCTGAGTTCAAGCCCCAAGACTGGCAGAAAAGGAGGGGAGAAGGGGAGGGGAAGGGAAAAAAGAGAGAGAACATTGACACTTCTTTTACCCCACTTTATTTTAGACATGTGCTCTAGACTGAATTAACTCCATAGCACTAACATTATTTCCTAATGTGAAGAGTGGACAAAGCTAGAAATGATAGGCAGATGAAGACAATTACCTAACTGTCCAATTCACAGAACGGAAATTAAGTTTAATAACTTAATTTAAAATAAAGAAAAAAAGCCAGGCACCAGTCATTCACACCTGTAATCCTAGCCACTCAGGAGGTGAGATCTGAGGATCATGGTTCAAAGCCAGTCCCAGCAGGAAAGTCAAAGAGACACTTACCCCAATTAATCATCAAAAAATTGGAAGTAGAGCTGTGGTTCAAAATGGTAGAGCTCTAGCCAGGAGCAAAAGAGCTCAGAGACAGCACCCAACTTCAAGTCCCATACCAACCAAAACAAACAAACAAAAAACCCAAAGCAGTTAATATCAAATTCAAGGAAATCACTAAACTGATCCATGGGAAAAATAAATAACAGAAGTAAATATTTGAAAAGTATGAAAACTGTAACATTTACATCCTAGTAGAAATAAGAAAACTAAGCCATTAATTTATGAATCCAAAAAACTATTTTTCTAAAGGCTTGGGGATATACATATATGCTTGTCTAGAATGTGTGCCCTGAATTTGATCCCTAGTACCATCAAAAACAGAACAAAAAAACTTTAAATCTTTAAAAAGATTAATGAAACCTGAGAAAAGTTTGAAAATATAGGCTGGTTTTAACTATTTTATCTAAAAGAGTCAATAAAATAAATGAACTATTTATATCCCCATTATTCTTTTATGTCCATGGTAATGATTAACTCTAATTCTGAAAAAAAATAGATGAATCAATTTATGGGAGTGTCTTGCTTGACTATTCAGAAAATACAAAGAATTATAAACATATATAGTTTTTCATTATAAACTCAAAAATGAGCAAATATTAGAACCCTACCATATGTTCTTTGCATTATAAAAGTGCTCTGATGCATGTGAAATTTATTTTATGAATGTTTAATTAATATAACAAATATCACATACGTCTTATTACAAATAAAAGTTCTCTGTCACATTGGTGAAATGTTACCATTAGAATATTAGATTTAATTGGGAGATTTAGCTTGTTCAATAAACCTGTAGACTTATGGGAAACTGCCAGAAAATAAGACCTTTAACATTATGAGTAATAAATCATTCATTTATGGAAAAATCACTCTGTCTCTACAGAAACAGTTATACCAGAAAAACCAAGGGAGGAAACACGAATGGAAGGAGAAAGGGTGAGCAGCAAATGCAGTCAACATAGTCAATGTATATTATGTAAAAACTGAACTATATAACTTGAGGTTGGGGTGAAGAGGGGAAACAGGAGAGAACAATGGGAGGAGTAACACTGATCATGACGCAATAACATGATGCATAAAATCATAACCTCCGTGAACAACTACTTAATAAAATTAATTTTTTAAAAAAATCCCCTCTACGCTGGGTGCAATGGCTTACACCTGTAATCCTAGCTACTCCAGAGGCTGAGATTTGAGGATCACGGTTCAAAGCCAGCCAGAGCACTAAAGTCCATGAGACTCATCTCAACCTAGCCTCAACTAAAAAACCAGAAGTGGAGCTGTGGCTCCAGGGGTAGGGCGGTAGCCTTGAGCTGAAGAGCTCAGGGACAGCTCCCAGGCCCAGAGTTCAAGACCCACGATCAACCAAGAAAAAAAAAATCCCCTCTATACATATACATATCCTGCATATGCACATATATATATACACACACAGGAAACATCAATTCTAGTTTAAAAATAAATGATAAATATATATATACATAGCTATAGATGTGGTTATATTTTACCAGGGAGAGGAACAAAATATTAATGAATAACATCAGTCAACATACTGTCTACCCAACTGAAGCACCAAGCTTAAAATTCAAGTACTCATCACAGTTCTATATTGATTGTCAAATGGTCTAGATTTGGGGGTGGGAATATGGCTTAGTGGTAGAGTGCTTGCTGGGTTCCATTCCTCAGTACAATATACTCAGAAAAAGCCAGAAGTGGTGCTGTGGCTCAAGTGGTAGAGAGCTAGCCTTGAGCAAAAGAAGGTCAAGGACAGTACCCAGGCCCTGAGGTCAAGCCCCAGACTGGCAAAAAATGAAAAAAGAGAGAGCGAGAGAGTGAGAGGGAGAGGCAGAAAGAAAGAAAGAAAGAAAGAAAGAAAGAAAGAGAGAGAGAGAGAGAGAGAGAGAGAGAGAGAGAGAGAGAGAGAGAGAGAGAGAGAGAAGGAGGGAGGGAGGGAGGGAGGGAGGGAGGGACAGGAGGGGAGGGGAATATAGTGTAGATTCTAAACATGTTTCATACAAAAACATCCTTAAGGAATGTTAAAGGAGCCAGTGCTCATGGCTCACACCTATAATCCTAACTGCTCAAGGGGCTGAGATGAGAGAATCATGATTCAAAACCAACCCCATCGTGAAAGTCCACAAGACTCTTACCTCCAGTTAACTACCTAAAAGCCAGAAGTGTTGGCCCGGGAGTTTGGCCTAGTGGTAGAGTGCTTGTCCAGCATACAAGACCCAGGTTCAATTCCTTGGTACCACATACATAGAAAAAAGCCAGAAGTGGTGCTGCAGCTTAAGTGGTAGAGCTCTAGCCTTGAGAAAGTCCAAGAACAGTGGTCAAGCCCTGAGCTCAAGCCCAGGACTGGCAAAAATAAATATATAAATAAAAATAAATAAATAAAAGCCAGAAGTGGAGCTGTGGCTCAAGTGGAAGAGTGCTAGCTTTGAGCATAAAAGCTCAGGGACATTTCCTAAGCACTGACTTCAGCCCCAGGACCAGCAAAAAAAAAAAAAAAAAAGCCCTTCACCTTATATATCACCCAACAAAAACTTGTGAGTTCTGGAACTCACTGGACTATTCATTAAGATTCCCATAAAGATATTAAAGAATTCTGTAAGAGAACTGAAGTTCAAAACCATCAGAATATAAAACAGAAGGAAAACAGTAAACGAAGCCTTTCTGATTACTCTGCAGTACACTGCTTTCATTTTCTCTTTTTTTTTTTTTTTTGCCAGTCTTGGGGCTTGAACTCAGGGCCTGGACACCGTCCTTTGGCATTCTACCACTTGAGTCACAGCACCACTTCCAGCTTGTTCAGTTTATGTAGTACTGAGGAACCCAGAGCTTCATGCATCCTGGGCAAGCACCTGGGCAAGCACTAGCACTCAGCCTCCTTCCCAGTCCTACCTTCATTTTTCAAATGAAGAGCCAAGGTGGAGAGGGACAGAGCTCACCTGCTCACAGCTCAATGAACACACAGCACTACTCAGGACTTCGGTGTTGCTTTACATTGTTCTTTAAATTACACATCTTTCTTTTTCAAAAATGAATTTAAGAGAATCCCACATTTCCCATTAATCCATAAGGTCATAAATACATACATTCTGTGGAGAAAAGGAATTCATCTTTTGTATTGGAGAGTTGAGTTTTACAGTCTTTCCTGAAGGAGCTTCTGCATTTAAGGGGGCTACTTCTTTTTCAAAACACTGACGTTTCCTCATCTGTAGGAAAGGAAGATAAAATTTAATGGAAACTCAAAGTCTGACATGCTAGTTGTTCTCAAAGATCAAAATAAGTAGGTACAATTTTTATACACCCCCCCCCCACACACACTTGAAAAGACGTGGTGTGGATGTGCATGTACAAGTACCAGCTTGAATTCAGGGCCTCAATACTCTCATTTGGCTTTTTCCCTCAAGGCTGGTTCTCTATCACTTCAACCACATCTTAACTTCCAGCTTTTTGCTGGTTAATTGGAGATAAGTATCTCATGTACTTTTCTGCCTCTACTGGCTTCAAACTGCAATCCTCAGATCTCAGCCTCCTGAGTAGCTAAGATTACAGGTGGAGCACTAGTACCTGGCTCTGAAAAGTATTATTTTTGTGCTTGAACTTAGAACCCTGTGCTCTCATTTGACTTTTTGCTCAAATCTGGTGTTTACCACTTAAATTAGAACTCTACTTCCTCTGAAAGACTATTTCTAACTGCCAATAATAGAGGGGATTTTTTTTGTTTGTTTGGTTGGTTGGTTTTGCCAGTCCTAGGCTTGAGCAGGGCCTGAGCAATATCCTTGGGGTTTTTTCTTAAGGCTAGAACCACTTGAGCCACAGTCGCACTTTTTCTATGTATGGCTTTTTCTATGTATGTGGTACCAAAGAATCCAACCTGGGTCTTCATGAATGCTAGGCAAGAACTCTACCACTAGGCCAAACTCTGACCCCAGTAATAATTTTTTTTTTATTTAAATACATGGGTGCCAGTCGCTCACACCTGTAATCCTAGCTACTTAGGAAGATAAGATCTGAAGATCACAGTTTGAAGCCAGCCAAGCAGGAAAGTTCATGAGACTCTTATCTTCAACTAATAGGCAAAAAGCCAGAAATGAGCTTGTGGCTCAAGTGGTACAGAACCAGCCTTGAGCAAAAACACTCAGGAACAGTGCCCTGATCCTGACTTCAATTCCCAACATCAGCACCAAAATAAACCCTCAAAAAAACCCATGGGCTGAGAGGGTAGATCAAGTGGTAGAGCAGCTGCCTATCAAGTACAAGACATTGAATACAAACCCCAGTGCCACTTAAAAACAATCCCCCAAATAGGCATGTCATAATTGCATTTAAATGAAATAGATACAGTAATCTTAACCAAAGTAGCTTTAATTAGCTCCTACATGGTAGAATTACTTGCAATTGCTATAACTATTACAAGTCATATTGTATTTGTATGTATGTAAGTAACCCTAAATTCCCTTCCCAAACTTTAGCTACACCTATTCATGTAAATCCTGGGAGGGAAAAAAGCACCTCAATAACTTCAGTCTTAATAAAAATGAAATATCAGCTTGTGAAATTGGGAAATGTTTTACATTGTACCTTACCTCACATTTTGGAGGGAATAACTGGTGGTACTGGAATTTGAAGTCAATCTGCACTTGCCCCCTGAACCAGTCTCTCAAGCTTTTTGCTTTATTTTTCCTGCAAGTTTATTTTAGTTTACTTCCCCCACATTTTACCTGAGTAGCCTCAAACTCAGTCCCAGTAGCTATTTTGCTTTTTTTCAGTCTTGTTAACTTTTAGTCCAAGGTTAGCCTCAAACCTCAATCCTCCCAATCTCCACCTCCCACAGGGCTGAGATTATAAGTTTATATCACCACACCCAGCTCTACTCCACCCTATTTCTAAACACAAAGCTGAATTATAGAAACTGAGCAAACAGCAGGGCACAGGTGGCTCACTCCTGTAATCCTAGCTACTCAGGAGATTGAGATCTAAGGATCACTGTTCAAAGCAAGCCCAGCACAAAAGTCTGTGAGACTCTTACCTCCAATTAACCACCAGAAAACTAGAAGTGGTGCTGTGGCTCAAGAGACAGGGTGCTAGCTTTGAGCTGATGAGCTCAGGGACAGGGCCAGGAGTTTGGCCTAGTGGTAGAGTGCTTGCCTAGCATGCACGAAGGCCTGGGTTCAATTCCTTGGTACCACATACATAGAAAAAAGCCGGAAATGGTGATGAGGCTTAAGTAGTAGAGCTCTAGCCTTGAGAAAGCCCAAGGACAGTGCTCAGGCCCAGAGTTCAAGCCCCAGGAACAGCAAAAAAAGAAAAGAGGAGGATTAATATGTGGCTATTAAATCCAAAGAGTACAAGAGCAAGGACTCAATAACTGCATATCCAAAGCTATGGAAATGGTAATGGAAATATAAACATAACTATATAGACATAAAAACCTATGACTCTATAGACATAATGTTTTATTTCATAAATTAATATGTTTCTATGACATACAAACCCTTAGCCTAATTTTGATTAAGTTCTAAATACTAAGTCCCAGTGACTGTAGAGATTCCCTCCTTGAACACTTGTTTGTTAAACTTGTTATTTAAAATATGATGTAAAAATCAACATTAATAAATTCTTTAAAAAAAAAAAAAGTTCCAGGCCTAGGCAATTTAGAGAAATCTTGTCTCAGCATAAAGGGAATGTGAACTCAGTTGGAAGGGTACATGCCTATCATAAACACAGCCTGAGTCCCATCCCTAGTACTACACTTACACACACACACAAACTCAACAAATAAAAGTAAACCTTGTCAATGTACTAAAACTATCAGTACCAAACTATCCATGATGCAAATTTTTTTTTTTTTTTTTGCCAGTCCTGGGCTTGAGCTCAGGGCCTGAGCGCTGTCTTTGGACTTTTCTCAAGGCTCAGCACCAATTCTGGCTTTTTTTCTATGTATGTGGTACTGAGGAATTGAACCTGGGTCTTTGTGCACGCTAGGCAAGCACTCTACCACTAGGCCAAACTCCCAGCCCCTGAATGAATATTTACAATAAAGACATTTTGCTATTGTTTTCATTGCACACTGGTCCTGAGGCTTAAACTTGGAGCCTGGGCACGGTTTCTGAGTTTCTTTTGCTGAAGGCTAGTGTTCTACCATTTGAACCACAGCCCTACTTCTGGCAGTTTTAGTAGTTTACTGGGGGAAAAGAGTCTCATAAATTTTCCTGCCTGGGCTTGCTTCAAATGGTGGTCCTGAGATCTCAGCCTCCTAAGTAGCTAGGATTAGAGAAGCGAGCCTTGCCTCAAAGGCATTTTGGCCAAAAGGCCATGATTAGATGAAAACAATGCAAGAATTTTAAAACTACAAAGTTGTTATAACCAAGATATGCCTCAAGTAATATTTTTCTGTCAAATCAGCATACAATTTGGGACATACATGACAAGCTACCATGAATACCCTGTTGTAATAACAAGTTCCTATGCAACAAATAACTAAATAAAATGAAATTATAGCTGTCATGGTTAGCTCATATCTGCCAATACCAGCTACTCAAGAGGCTGAGATTTATAGATTGCAGTTCTAAGCTAGCTTACTAGGAAAGTCCGTAAGATTTATTTACAAGACAGCAAAAAGCCAGAGGCAGAGCTATAGCTCAAATAGTAGATCACCAGTCTTAAGTGAAAAAGCTAAGGGATGGCACTCAGGCCTTAACTACAAGCCCCAGGACCAGCATATGCACAGGCATACATACAGTGCAGGCATACACACAGAAAGTACCAATAAATTGCCACATAGCTAGAACAAAACTTTACCAATCTCCACAAATGCGCAAAGGAGTTGACTTATTTCATTATACTCGGCTACAACTAAATGAATTTGGGTCGGCATAAATTGTTTACCTGCTGTGCAGTTTCTAAGGGTCGAATTCTTTTCTTCTCTACTTGAAAATCATCATTTTCATTTTTATGTCCAGATGTCTGTTTTTTGGCAGATAACTTTGCAGCCAAGGTGGTTTTTCTAGGAGAGTCTTATATAATAAGTAACCAAAAATTAGTATAAAGCAATCAGGCAATTAAAAAAAATGCCCAAGATGTAGAACATTTCTAAAAATTCCATCTGATAGCTTAAAATATGAAATGTTAAAACATGTTTAAAAGCATTTCTATACAAAACATACAATGAGGGCCGGGAGTTTGGCCTAGTGGTTAAAGTGCTTGCCTAGCATGCATGAAGACCCGGGTTCGATTCCTCGGTACCACATATAGAAAAAAAGCCAGACGTGGTGCTGAGGCTCAAGTGGTAGAGCTCTAGCCTTGAGAAAGTCCAAGGACAGTGCTCAGGCCCTGAGCTCAAGCCCAGGACTGGCAAAAAAAAACAAAAACAAAAACAAAACATATAATGAAAATTTTGAGAGATATACTTTTTTTTTTTTTTTTTTTTTTTTGTGAGTCAAGGGACTTGAACTCAGCCTGGGTGCTGTACCTGAGCCCTTTAGCTCAAGGCTACCACCCTACCCCTGGGTCTGGGCATTGTACCTGCCCTCTTCAGCTCAAGGCTAGTGCTCTACCACTTTGAGCCACAGCGCCACTTCCTGTTTTCTAGTAGTTAACTGGAGACTCATAGGGAGTTCTGTACCTGGGCTGGCTTTACACCATGACCCTCAGATCTCAGTGTCCTAAGGAGTTAGGATTACAGGAATGAGCCACCAATACCTGGTGAGATTCTTACCTCCAATCAACCATTAGAAAGCCAGAAGTGGAGCTGTGGCTCAAAGTGGTAGATTACCTAGCCTTCACAGGGATAGCACTCAATCCTTCAATTCAAGCCCCTCCACTGACAAAATGTAAACTAAAAAATAATTCCAACTAAAGGGACAGCTCAGTGTTAGAGTACATGCTTAGCATATCCGAGTCCGAATTACATCCTGAACACAAAAATAAATAAAGAGTATAATGCTTCATGCTTGTAATCACAGCTTCCTAGAAAGAGATGAGGAGGTGAGAGACTGGAGGCTAGCCCCAGCACAAAATTAGCAAGACTTCACTTTACCAGTAGGCAGAATACGATGGTACACAACTATCATCTCAGCTAAGTAGATTTAAAGAGGAAAACTTCAGGCCAGAGCAAAACAGAAAACCCTATCAAACAACACTAAAGCAAAATGGGCACAAGCAGTATGGCTTAAGCGGTAGGGTTCCTGCCTAATAAGATCAAGGCCCTGAGTTCAAATCCTATTAACCAACAGCAAAACTAAATTCCATTAAGCAACTTCAAAGAAATTGGGTAAGCATACACAATCAAGTATACGAATCAAATTTATCTAAAGTAGGCCTTAGAACAGTAATAATTAAGACTACAAATACAAACACCAACAGCCCCAGACCAAAATGTAACTTACTTACCTCGACAGGCCAATGAAGTATCATTTCTTTCAGAAGCTGATGTGCCCGGACTGTTGAAGTGAGGTGAGGTTCCTGGGCTCGCGTCACTGAGTAGAGAACTCTCGGCGTGGCATGAACAGCAGCACGACGACGGTGCTCCAGCCTTTTTACTCACGCCTTCATCCACCAGCTTCCCTGAAAATGAAATAACTTGTTTGTAACACATCTGACCAAACAAACCCCAATGGCTGTCTGTGGCCAGGGTGAGCAATCATCTCAGCTCATTCAGTATCGGGAGGATTTTCTGGCAAACCTGGACAGGCTAGACACCTACAGCATCAAATTAAGACAAGAGAAGCACTCGTGCCAAAAACCCTAACAATGTAATAACAACCAAAGATGCAATAAAAGCCCAACCACTCAAATATTCACTTCCACTGAGATAGAGCTAAAAATCAAGCAGGAATGACTGAAACAAATGTATAATATATATTCTAAATTGCTATTTACCTAGATGAAGAACATGAAAGTTAATATCCCAAATATGTAAACACCTAAGAGTTATATTCTATTCCTTACACTTCTATTTCAAATGGAAATAGTTTCAGATAAACTAAGCCTACCTTACTCATGGGTTTATTACACAGATTTGAGCAAGTGAAGTAAAACATAATTTAAAAATTACCTAAACAAGGTGGCTCATGTGTATACTCTCAGCTACTCAAGGTGTGGATGTGAAGGACTATAGTTTCAGGCCAATCTGGGCAAAATATTAGCAAGACGTCACCTCAATAAGCTGAGCGCAGTAGGACACACATGTGGTCAGGAGACTGTAGATAGCAGAAACCTGGTCTAGGAAATCCCAATGCAAAAAATAAGAGACCACATCTAAATTATAACCTTGGAGTAAAAGGGGCTGGAGGTGTAAATTAAGTGAGAGAGACCTTGCAAGGACCAGTTTTGCAGGAAAAAAAAAGGGGGGGGGTGTCAAAGCAGAAATTTCAAAAGCAATTCTAAATCCCCATATCCCCATGCATCCATGCACACACCATACAGCTCAGTTGACAGGAAGAAGCACTAAGTCAGTTCTGCATTATCATCAGGTGTTTAAATTGTCAACTGTATTTAAATTGTTGTGATCTCCTGAGAATTTTCCTGACCTTAATTCTGTAAAAAACATAAAAGCAAAATGGTATCCAAAATGCAAGGTTAAAAATTACAGCAAACCTCCCCAAGCCAGAAAGAGCATGTGATATACTTAAATGATAAGGTGAGTTTTTGACTAAGTGAAAGGTAGCATGTCTTTACAGAAGTTTGGTAGCATTATAAGAAAAATGAATATATCTCCAGAACAGTCACTTTCTCAATAGTAGTCCCCCTGGAGCCACATATGCAGATACCAAGAGTCTGCTGTACATGTATCAAACTCTATTTTAAGAATACTATTCAAATTAATAAAAGGTACTTGATACCTAAATATAATACATAAGGTTAACAATATGCTTCAGAAGGATCAATCAAAAGCTTGTAAATATTTATTTTTTAAAAAGGCTTTGTCAGTATCATAAACATTTTCTTTTAGGGCTGGGGTGTGGCTCCCATGGTAGAGCACTTACCTGGCCAAAACGAGAACCTAAGTTCATCAACAAGGGGGGGGGGGGGGGGGAAGAATCTCTTAAAGAAGTCTGGGATTGCCGGTACCTGTGACTCATGCCTGTAATCATAGCTACTCAACAAAGAGCTAAAACCCTCTACCCGTATTTTTTTAGAAATAGAATTTAGTTACTTTTGTTCACAACTGATGAAACTAAACTAAACCAGTAACTCTACCTCAAAAATTCTAGCCTAACTCACCTTGTGGCAGTAGCTCATACCTATAATCCTAGCTACTCAGGAGGCTTATATCTGAGGACTGTGGTTCCATTCCAGCTCAGGCAGGAAAGTCTGTCACTCTTATCTCCAAAGAACCACCAGATATAAGCTGTGGCTCAAAGTGGAAGAACACTAGCCTTGAGTGAAAAAGCTCAGAAACTGTGCCCAGACCCTGAGCTGAAGCCCCATGATGAAAGAAAGAAAGAGAGAAAGGAGGGGGGGAAGACTGGGGAGAGAGAGAGGGGGAGAGAAAGAGAGGGAGGGAAGGAGCATGGGAGGGAGGGAAGGAAAAAAAGATAGGAGGGAGGGAGGGAGGGTGGGAGGGAAGAAGGAAGGAAGGATCACTACCTCAACCATTGCTATCAGTCCTGGCTAGTATATTTTTTCTTATTTACTCCACATTTGAATATTATCAGAAAGGGCCAAATAAACAAATGTGTTAGAGGATTTACTCAATAAAATCAATAGTGTTAAATATTAGCATCATGATAACCTCTTCTCTTGCATCTATTACATACAGATTTATCATCTATTTATTTTCCTAATAGTTCTAAGCACTGATATCTTTTTTTTTATGCTAGTCTTGGGGCTTGAGCTTAGGCCTTAGCACTGTCCTCAGACTTTCTCAAGGTTAGACTCTACCACTTGAGCCACAGCACTATTTCCAGCTTTTTTCTATGTATGTGGTGCCAAGGAATCAAACCCAGGTCTTTGTGCATGCTAGGCAAGCACTCTACCACTAGGCCAAACTCCCGGCCCAGCTCTAATGCTCTTATAAGGTAAAAGACTGAATTGCACCATTTTTTTTAGGTTACTTTATTGTTATTACAAAGGTGGTGAATAGAGGGATTAGAATTACGTGAGTTGTTTCCTGTCATATAGTCTTCCTTTCCTTCCCTCCCAGGCCCACCCTCTCTCCCACTTCCACCCTTTACTGAGCTCCCCTCTTGCAATTTTTAATCCTTTTTCCCTTTTTAATCCTTTCTTTATCCTCACCCCACCTCATATTATGCTTTAAGATTAAACATTCTGTTGTATTGAACCTTTTAGAGAGGTTCTTATAAAGAAATGTCTTTAGGGCTGATAATCTTAAGTGTTCACCTAGCAGGTATGAAGATTTGAACTATGGATCCTCTAGTGAACAAATGCAGCAGTGGTACTCACTAGACACTATGTTGCAAATGCACTATACAAACTGTGAGTGGGGATGGGAGGGAGAAACTGGGAGGGAGCGAGGGAGGGGATGACCCTGTCCAAAAAGAAATGAACTCATTACCTGACTTATGTCACTGAAACCCATCTCTACCTCACCTTTATAACAATTAAATGGAGGAGGAGGAGGAGGAGGAGGAGGAGGAGGAGGAGGAGGAAAGGAAGGGAGGGAGGGAGGGAGGGAGGGAGGGAGGGAAGGAAGGAAGGAAGGAAGGAAGGAAGGAAGGAAGGAAGGAAGGAAGGAAGGAAGGAAGGAAGGAAGGAAGGAAGGATTTTAAAGGACAGTGCTCGGGCTGGATGCAGCTCCGGGGGCGCAGCATTTCTCTGGGACATTCAAGGCTCTGCGTGTGATCCCCAGCACTATGAAAAAAAGAAAGAACACCTAGAACAAGGCTCCCCTAGTCTGGATCAAGAGTAGTTCACTGCATTTCTTTTTTGGGTCCCATTAAGCAGCCTGAAGATGTGAAGCAATTACTTACCGGTAAGAGACTGTTGCCATGCTAAAGCAGAACATAGCAAAGCCAAGCTTTTCCCGCTTCCTGTGGGGCTCTCCAACAAACAGTGCTGCCTACTGTTTAGTCCTCTGACAATCTACAAACACAGAAAGAAACCATCAGCAACAACAAAAATATTAATAAGCACTTCTTTCACTTTATTAGGTCTCCATCAGAGGTAAACTGAATCAGCTGCAGTCCTGAAGCCACAGTGAAGACATAGGTAACCAACTAGAATTTACTTTTATCAAGACTTATTTTCATCACACTTCTCCCTAAGTGTTAGATTTAAAAGCCTATCAATCACCAGAGAAGTGAGAAAAGCAACTTGTACTTTAATTATGCAATCAACCTACCATTTCTGTAAAATTGGAATACTCTAACATTTATGACTACCTATGATGAAAAGTTAACGAGAGACACAAATTGATAACATCATTGTGTATGAAAGTGGAGGAGGCCCAACTCCAGGAAGCCCACTCTAAAACTTTTCCCATATGCATATAGGGAAATATATAAAAAAAGGTCACAGCAGAATGACTCCAAGAGAATGTCAACAATCTAAATGCCCAACCAAGAAGTAAAAGGACACATAAATTGGCCAGGCGCAGTGACTCAAGCCTGTAATCCTAGCTACTCAGGAGATTGAGATCCTCAGTTCTTGAGATCCTAAAGTTCTTGAGGCTTATCTCCAGTTAACCACCAGGAAACCAGTAGTGGCATTGTGGCTCAAGGGGTAGGGCAATAGCGTTGAGCTGAAGAGCTCAGGGACAGCACCCAGGCCCAGAATTTAAGCCCCTACAACCAACAAAAGAAAAGAAAAAAAGGACAGATAAATCAACCAATTTCTGAAGAAAAAGGGCTAACACCATATCCTTGGACAAGGTGAAAACTCTGTATTAAAGACATATAGATATGTAAAAGTATAGAAACAGCTAGGAAAGAAAAGTAAATTCAGGATAATACTAAACTGACATGGAGGACATCTGGGTGGGGGTTTTGGAGAGTTTTTTTTTTAACCTCAAGGCCTGGTTGCTGTCTCTGAATTTTTTCACTCAAGACTGGTGTTCTCCTACTTGAGCCACAGTGCCACTTTTGATGTTTTGCTAGTTAACTAGAGATAAGAGTCTCATGAAATGTCTTGCCCAGGCTGGCTTGGAACTTCAATCCTCAGATCTCAGGCTCTTGAGTAGCTAGGATAACAGTTGTGAATCACCAGCACCTATCTAAAACATGAAGATGTAATAATTACAAAATCTGTTTTTCAAATATGTATATTAATTTCTATATGATTAAAATACAATGTCCTCTTCATATCCATGGGTTCTATATCTGTGATTGTAACCAAATGCAAATTGAAAATACAAAAGAAAACCTGTATCTGTACTAAATATGGACACTTTTCTTGTTATTACTCTCTAAACAACTACTACATAATTATAAATAGTAGAGCAATTATTTATATTAGTTATTATAAGTAATCAAGAGATAATTTAAAATACACAGAAGAATATATATGTGTGTGTGTACAAATAGTGCACCATTTTATACAAGAGATTTATGGATATGCAGATTTTGGTATTCAAGGTGGGTCCTGGAACTAAACCTTACAGGTACCTTAGGTACAGGATTCATTAAAGTTCCAAATGAGCTAATTTTTCAAATGTTATTCCTTGCATTTTAAACATATATAGAAAGAGACAGAGAGAGATTAGTTGTGACCAATTACTTTCCTAAAGGCTTGCTGGTCTTCCAAATGAATTCAGCAATTATTTTCAATCCATTTGCCATGTGGGAATATAAGTACTTTACAGTAACCCAGTACATGTCAGGCATCCTCTGTAGCCTAGTGAAGATTTAAGTGCTGAAAGATACTTACCGAATTCATCAGAGCGAGCTGTGATGGGTAAGCTTTACAAGGAAAGAAAATCTTCACGCCACCAATTGTGTATTCAGAATTCATTGAAGACATTCTGCTTTCTTTACTTCAGACTCCAAGCTGCAAAAGAAATGAAAATCATTGTTGAAGCAATGTAATCCAAAGAAAGTCAGACACTCAACAATAAGATGGAAGTTTGGAAATAAAAGTTGGAATTATCTGGGTCCTGGGGGTTCACACCTGTAATCCTAGCTAGCCAGAAGCTAAGATCTGAGGATCAGCACCAAAAAAAAAAAAAAAAAGAAAAGAATGGAAGGAAGAGAGGCAAGAAGGGGGGAATGGAGGAAGAAAGGAAAATAAAAAAAAATTGGAATAAGTATATAAACAAAACAAATAGGCTAGGAATGTGGCTTAGTGGTAAAGTGCTCACATAGCATGCGTGAGGCCCTGCGTTCAATTCCTCCATAATACATAAACAAAATATAATAATAATGGGGCCGGGAGTTTGGCCTAGTGGTAGAGTGCTTGCCTTGCATGTATGAAAACCTGGGTTAGATTCCTCTGTACCACATACATAGAAAAAAGCCAAATATGGTGCTGTGGCTCAAATGGTAGAGCTCTGGCCACGAGAAAACCCAAGGACAGTGCTCAGGCCCTGAGTTCAGTCTCCAGGACTGGCAAGATATATATATGTAGGGCTGGGAGTTTGGCCTAGTGGTAGAGTGCTTGCCTAGCATGCACGAAGGCCCGGGTTCGATTCCTTGGTACCACATACATAGAAAAAAAGCTGGAAGTGGTGCTGTGGCTCAAGTGGTAGAGCTCTAGCCTTGAGAAATGTCCAAAGACAGTGCTCAGGCCCTGAGTTCAAGCCCCACAACTGGCCAAAAAAAAAAAAAAAGATATATATGTAATAAATTGGGAAAAAAATGGAAGCAAAAGAATTTCCCAGTCTAGGGCCAGGAGTTGGCCTAGTGGTAGAGTGCTTGCCTAGCATGCACAAAGACCCAGGTTCGATTCCTCAGTACCACATACATAGAAAAAAGCCAGAAGTGGTGCTGTGGCTCAAGAGGTAGAGCTCTAGCCTTGAGAAAGTCCAAGGACAGGGCTCAGGCCCTGAGCTCAAGCCCCAGGACTGGCAAAATAAAAATAACCATCATATTTTTTTAATGTTTCTACCTATAATTTGTACTGCCAAGGTCTGAGAATGAGACTTGGTGGAATCTAACTTTGGCCAGGCCCATGTGATTACAAGATTAAGATTATACTTATAACCTTAGCTACTTTTTTTTTTTTTTGGTGAGTTCTGGGCTTAAACTCAGGGCCTGGGCCCTGTCCTTGGACATGTTTTGCTCAAGGCTAGCACTCTACCACTTGAGCCACAGCACCACTTCAGGCTTTTTTCTGTGTATGTGGTACCAAGGAATCGAACACAGGGCTTCATGCCTACTACATGAGCATTTTACCACCACACTACACTCCTGACATTTTTTTTTTTCTCAGAGCCTGGGGGTTATAGCACTTTGAGCTGCAGCCCAAATCCTCAGATCTCAGCCTCCTGAGTAACTAGGATTACAGGCATGAGCCATCAGTCAGGATTTTAGCTACTCTCTTTTAATAGCTGTACAAAGGAGTTGACACCTAACAAAGCAGTTTATGAATACAATGTATCTTAATCAGTGTCACCCCTTCAACATTTCCACCCTCCTTTGACCCACTCATTTCCTTACTTTTCTTAATTTTGTAATATATAATAGACTCTTACTTGGTTTCTCTCCCTCCTCCCCCTTTATTCATCTACCTCTCTCCCCTAACCCCTGCCCCCCCCCCAGGGACCCGTTTCCTGGTGTTTTTTTTTTAATTATTCTTATGATAAAGGAGTTAAAGTCACATATGTCAGGTAATGCATACACCACTTCTTTTTGGACAATGTCATTCCTTCTCTGACTCCTAGTTTTTCCCTCCCTCCCCACCCACAAGTTGTATGGTGTCTGTCCACTGAGCACCACTGCTGCATCTGTTCGTCCTTTGTCCCTCCGTAGGTGCTTATTTTGTTGGGTTTTGTTAAGTCTTTATAATTAACACTACTTGAGACCTAGCTCCTCTTGAGGCTGAAATCTGATGACCAGCTGAAAGCCAGCTGGGCTTTAATCTCCAATTAACCAGCAAAATGCCACAAGTGGAACCGTGGCAAGGGTTAGAACCACAACTCCTTTTTTTTTTTTTTTGGTGCCAGTCCTGGGATCTTGAACTCAGGCCTGAGCACTGTCCTGTGCTTCCTCAGGCTACAGCTCTACCATTTGAGCCACAGCACCACTTCCAGCTTTTTCTGTCTAGAGTACAAAGGAATGGACCGGGTCTTCTAAGCTGCTAGGCAAGCACTCTACCACCAGGCCAAACTCCCGGCCCCAGAACCGGGACAGCTAACAGGTACTGCGTTCAAGACCTAGTCTCTCGGTCTCCTCTCTCTGCCTCTCTTTCCCCCCCCCCCCCCCGCCCCTGTCACGCACGCGCACACCCGTCCCTCCAGACGCTTTCACTCAGCCCTTGCCTCGCCACGGCTGTGACGTGGGTTCACTGTGAAGCACCTCGGGCAGGTGGCCTGGAAGAGCGGCACCCGCCAGTCTCCGCCCCCCCCTCCCTCCTCGCCTGGACCGCCGCCCCTCCCCCCACCCCGCCCCCTCCCCCCGGCGCCCACACAGCCCGCCGCGGCCCGAGGCCCGGGTGCGGGGTCCCGGCCCACGGCCTGCAGGCGCGGGCGTACCCGCGGGCGCGCCACGGATTTCCCACTCGCCTGAGCCCAGCGGAAACCGAAGCAGCGCGGACCCAGCGCGGACCCGGCTTGGACGGCCAGCCCGGGAGGCGGGAATCAAACAGAAAAGGAAACGCTGGCTTGTGAGAGCAGCGAGTGCTGATCCCCAGCGGAGGAGGAACGACGCAGGCAGTAGTCGCCCCGCGTCTCGGGACGGGGCCCCGTCGCCGCCACCGCCGCGAGCCCGCGGCGTCTCCGAACCGCCCGCCGCCGCCGCCGCCGCCGCGCTCTTCCGCCCCCCCACAGCGCAGTCCCAAACGAATTCCCGCCTCCCGCCCCTTCGGCTCCCAGCACCCAATCACCGAGCGAGTTCAAGCAACCAATCAGCTGTGAAGACAGGGAAGCAACAGCCAATCCTAGCCCGCCGTTAGCGCCCTGCCACCCAACGGTGGCCTCCGAAATAAAACCGGAGCGCCCAGGTCCGCGGCGGCACCAGAAAGCGATCCGGGCGCTCGCCGGGTGCTCACTGGGCGCGCACGAGGCGCCTCGCTCGTGTTTGTTAAGGGAAAGGCGACTTCTCCGGGTGGCTGGAAACTGGGGACCGCCACTCGGAGCTTCCCACAATCCTAGTAGTCAAGATATTGAAAGGAAGAGGAAAAAAAAGCGGAGCTTCGCTGACTAGAAGGTGTTACGGCAGCGGCTCTCCCCGAGAACCGAGTCGGCGGGTGTGCGCATGTGCGGACGTCGGTGCTCTGCAGCCCCCGGCCCGCTCGTCTGGACCTCGCCAAGTCGCTGGAAAGCAAACCGTGAGACGGGCTGCGGGTTGTTAGTGGGGGAAGAGGATTCTCAGAACCGGGCAATGGAGACTAGTTTGCCTCGCTTGTTGTTTGCTTGCTAGATCTTTCTACACGAAAACACTCGCCGTCATGAAAGTCAAGTCCGTCCTTGCCCTGGTCCCCTGCGTCCCAGGCGTTTGTCCCAACGATACAGTCTTTGACGCCTTCGCTGCCAACTGCCTGTTCGTTAATACTGAAACCAAATGATCATCTGTGCAGTCTAGTCATGGGAAGACGGTCCCGATCTATCAGTCAAGCCAACAAAACTACAAAAACGAGCCGAATACAAATGGGAGGGGAAGCGGACCCCACATTGTGCTTCTAGGAATTCTACAACACGTGATGGGGTGGTTTACTTTCACATAGAATATTTTTTTTTTAAATACTTGGAGATACTTAGTTTACGTTCACTCTTTTTTTGGTAGTGCTAAGTATCAGCCCCAAGAGTTTATCCATTGCCTGCTAGGGAAAATGCTCTACCACTGAGCTGCAGCCTGGCATTGCCGCTTCTTATTACTATTTTATTTATTCTCGGTGCCCATCCTAGCTCTGAGCTTTTTTTGCTCAAGGCTCTACTACTTGAGCCTCTGCTTCACAGCTCTGGCCTTTTGTTAACTGGAGATGAGTCTCATGGACTTTGCTCCTGCCTGGGCTGGCTTTGAACCACCATCCTCAGACCTCTGCTTCCAGAGTAGCTACAATCACAAACGTGAGCCACCAGGGCTCAACACCTACTAACTTTTTTTTTACCATTCCTGGGATTTGAACTCAGGGCCTGAAAGCTGACCCTGAGTTCCTTTTGCGCAAGGCTATGGCTCTACCATTTGAGCCACACGACTACTTCCAGCTTTTTGTGATTGTCATTAAGAATCTCAGACTTTCCTGCCTGGCCTGACTTTGAACAGCGACCAAGTGATCTCAGCCTCCTGAGGAGACAGGATTTCAGATAGGAGCCACTGGCACCCCACTCCCTACCAGCTTTCCAAAACATCTGGTCTTTAACTGCTCCGGCACATTCTCTGCCCTCACCTAAATTCGTATGGATGACAGACATGTACCACCATGCCAGCTTTTCTTGCTGAGATGGAGGTCTCCTCAATGTCTTTTTTTATCCTCCAGGCTTCAAACTAGCAAAGTGCTACAGGAACCAGAACTTTAGCAGTTCAGATCATTCATTCATTCATTCATTCTTTTTTTTTTTTTTTTTTTTTTTTGCCAGTCCTGGGGTTTGAACTCAAGGTCTGGGCACTGGCCCTGAGCTTCTTTAGTTCAAGCCTAGCTCTCTACCACTTGAGCCACAGTTCCACTTTCAGCTTTTCCCATTTATGTGGCACTGAGGAATGGAACCCAGGGCTTCATGCATGCTAGGCAAGCACTCTACCACTAATCCACATTCCTAGCCCAGTTCAGACTTTTAAATTCTTATTGTCACGTACTGTGTGGGGCATAACAGAAACAGATACATCTAAACTCTCAAACTGGATGATTCTGAATTGCAGTCTGTTGTGGGTTCTTTTTAGGATACAGCAGTGGAATGAAAGACAAAAAAATTACAAGTACATTTTGAGAAACAATATGTTTATAAATCAATATTCAAAATAGGTGCACACATCTGTTTTCACTTGAATAAAAAAAATCACATTATGACAAATTTTATAACCTTAACTTAAAATACAGGAATATTAACAGTTACTAATATATTTACATTTTATTTACATCATCAACAAATCTGATGAAAAACAGCATATTATTTTAACACAGCAGGTTTTGACCAGTCTTTGAAAATTGATCAAATGTGTACCATTAGAAAACATACTTCAACTTTCTGAACTCCTAGTGGATACCTATTTAAAGAAAATATTCCAAGGCCTCAGTTTAAAAACAAAACAGGTACAACTTGGATTTGATCTTAAGAGACTACAAAACTGCCTTGTTTAAAAATATGAAAATTCTTATGCTATTTTAAGCATATTCTTTTAGTCTTCACATCAAAATTGCTTAATTGAACATTATGCATCTAATAAAAAGTTATAAATATTCTGTCATACATGAAAATATGTACTTCATGATTGGAAACAGATACAAACTAGTTTTTATAGAATCCCCTTATGAGGTAGGGCCAGTAGAACCCCAGTTTACGAAGAAGGAAAATGAGATAGAACTATTTGCTAGTGAAGGGCTGAAGTAAAATTTCTTTAAAAACTTTGTTATTAGCTTGCCTTGACAGATGAAGAGGTCTGTGTGGAGTGGAAAGGTGGGAAGGAATGTGACTGAGGTATATCTCAGCAAGCAAAGAGAAGTACCTTCTATATTGGACACTTAATTTTTTTTAACTGATGACGGGCTGGGTGCCAGTGGCTCCTAGCTTCTCAGGAGGCTGAGATCTGAAGATCATGGCTCAAAACCAGCCCAGAGAGGGCAGTCTGTGAGGCTCTCATCTCCAATTAACCACCAAAAGGCTGGAAATGGAGCTGTGGCTCGAGTGGTAAAGCACTAGCCTTCAGCACAAAAGCTCAGGGACAGCACCCAGGACTGAGTTCAAGCCCCAGGACCAGCACAAAAAAAAAAAAAAAAAAAAAAAAAAATTACCTGAATGCAGGATTGCAAAATCCTTCAAAATACAGCATTTCCCACATTTTAGTTTTTCCTGAGGTTCAGACATTGTACATATTTTCTTACTCAAAGATCTCCCCAAAGTAAAATGTCCTGATATAAACTGAGCTATTTAATCCAGTAGGTTTTATTGCTCTAAACTTCATTTATTTGATACATATTCCACCCTCTGAGAATGAGATAAGTTAATAAACCATTATAAAAATAAATCTTAAAAAATAAAATAAATGAGCCTTCCTTTCAGGTTCTTTGCACAAAGATGTTTTTGAAGATACTTTTGAACCAGTATCTTAAATTCCAAAGTATTCAAGTATCGCTTTAAACATATGGCTTCAGATTTTAGTAAAATCGAAGCTTATATGTGAAACATTTAAATCCTTATCTGCAATTCCATGGAAATCAATTTAAAAAGCTATTTGTTTTTTTCTTTAAGTCTTCTCAATAGTATTTCTTGAGAATTAAGAGTTTCTAACCTGCCTCAGTATTACTTGCACTGCAAGTAGCTGACATTTTATTTGGGTATTTAACTCCTAATTTTTCCTGATTTCTCCCTTTCTGTGATCCCTTTTTCTCTCTCCTATCATTCTATCTTTACGGAAATCTACCAAAAGCTCACAGTCAAACACTGCAACTATTCACACAATCATTTTTATAAGGAACTAAATTAAAGGCATGGCAGTCTTCATTTCAATAGCAGAATAAAAGCCTAAATTCTTTTTTCAGTAATGAGGTCCTTAAGTGTGTTCCCAACTGGGCAGAGGAGTGGTGGGAGAAGTCTGGGTGCTACAATATTCACACACCAGGAGGGGAGAGCCAGAGACACGCCAATCAAATACAAGCAAGCATACTTCCCAAACAGTTTTAAACTGTACTCATCTTGAACTGAATCATTTTACCAGTTCCAAACCTGTTCCACCGCTGTTCCCATTCAGTGTAGAGTTGTTCTAAGATGCAGATTTGTGTTGAGTATATGTAGCAAACAGCTGCATTTTGCTGTTGTTGCTTTAATTTTTTTCAAATTCCACTAACACTCATGTTTATTATTTCAATTATTGTGCTTTCAATACAATGACAGAGCTGTACATCAGGATCCATGCTTCCAGCATCCCTGGATCCATTTTTATAAGATGACTCTTTATAGATTTGAGACCATCCACTTGGCTTCTCCTTTATTTGTTGAAGACCTAAAATAAAAAGAAGAATAAAGAAATATAGAAAAGAATTTTGTCTTTGAGATATTAAGATAATTCTTGAAAATGACCACTTACGTGTAATAATTGGGTCAATGTCTCTTGTCTGAGTGGCAACATCAGAGGCACAAACTTGCCCTATTTGAATCAGCAAAGACATAATATCCTCATACAGTGGAGGAAACGCTCTACAAAAAGAGACCAAACTCGGAAGGGTTGGCATGAAAAAAGCATACCGCTTAGCCTGTGTTAAAACTGTTGGAAAGAAATGAAACAGACATTTTACATTGGAGATATAAATTCAATATAGCAGCCTATACAAGGAACTAGTACCATATTCTATTCTAGACACTGTTTTCTAAGATACAGCCCATGCTTGCCTTTAGATAGCTCACAATCTCATAGTCAATTACCCAAGGATTGAGCATTTTTATCATGTTCAAAAATATGGGGTGGGGAATTTGGCCTAGTGGTAGAGTGGTTGCCTACCATGCAGGAAGCCCTGGGTTCAATTCCTCGGTACCACATACACAGAAATAGCCAGAAATGCAGCTGTGGCTCAAGTGGTAGAGCTCTAGCTCTGAGAAAGCTCAAGGGCAACGCCCAGGCCTTGAGTTCAAGCCTCAGGACTGGCAGGGAAAAAAAAAAAAAGTGAAATTAAATGTGAAACATTTGGGAAAAACAACAATTAAAAAAAAAAAAAAACCAACCTGTGGGGCCGGGAGTTTGGCCTAGTGGTAAGTAACAGTGCTTGCCTAGCATGCACGAAGACCCAAGTTTGATTCCTTGGTACCACATACATAAAAAAAAGTTGGGAATGTGCTGTGTATCTAGTGTGTTAAGAGCACTAGCCTCGAGAAAGCCCAGAACAGTGCTAGGCCCAGAACAGTGCTAGGCCCTGAGTTCAAGCCCCAGGACTGAAAAAACAAAAAATTCCCTGTGAGCATTTATAATCTGAACATGTATAGTAAATCAGAAATTTATTTCTAGCTGACAATTTCACATAAATGTCATAATTTTATGAATTACAAAGGTACTATTATAAAATGCATCAGGAAGGCACTATGACACTCGCTTATTATTAGAAAATTCTTGACAAAATCTTAAATAGGTTAAAAAAAAAAAACTTCTTTCAGGCCACACAGCAAGATGTGTTGAAGCTGGGCTTGAATTTAGGTGATAGAAACTTTTTTTTTTTTTTTGCCAGTCCTGGGCTTGAGCTCAGGGCCTGAGCACTGTCCTTGGACTTTCTCAAGGCTAGAGCTCTACCACTTGAGCCTCAGCACCACTTCTGGCTTTTTTCTATGTATGTGGTGCCGAGGAATCGAACCTGGGTCTTTGTGCATGCTAGGCAAGCACTCTACCACTAAGCCAAACTCCCGGCCCCGGTGATAGAAACTTTTAACCACCACAAATTATTACAACATAAAGTAAATGAATACAAAAAACATGAATACTGAGAAAAGTTATAAATTAACTAAGTGACTGAATACTACATCATTTATGTATATGTTGTGTGTGTGTGTGTCCAAGTGTCTGTATATGTATTTCTATGTCTGTGTTTTGGTTTTTATGGTGCTGGTAATAAACGTTTGCACATGCTAGTCAAGTAGTCTACCACTACAGTAGTTAAAATGTTAGCAAACATTATAGAACATAACTAATATAGTATGTCTTCTTTATATAAGTATATATAATATATAATAAAATATAGTAATATAAATATATTTTTCTAGAACTCTGAAGATTTGTAATAAATCATAATTTCTTTCCTTCTGATAATTATCTTTTCACATCTTCTACCCTATCACTTTGATCTTTTAGCAAGAACATATTTTAGTAAAACAAGGTTAATATATAACATCAAATATACTATTTCCTACACTTCTTTTTGTTTTAGTCCTGGGGACTGAACTCAGGGCCTGAGCACTATCCTTGGGCTTTTTAAGACAAGAGCTCTACACTTGAGCTACAGCAACACTTCTGCCCTCTCACTCGCTCTTTCTTTCTTTTTCTTTTGTGGCCAATCCTGGGGCTTGAACTCAGGACTTGAGCATTATCCTTGGGCTTTTTTTTTTTTTCAAGGCTAGTGGTCTGCTACTTGAGCCACAGCACCACTTCCAGCTTTGTTCTATGTATGTGGTACCAAGGAATCAAACCTGGGTATTCGTGCATGCTAGGCAAGCATTCTACCACTAGGACAAACTCCCGGCCCAGCTCCTGCTTTTGGTTTTTTGTTTGTTTGTTTGTTTTTGCCAGTCCTGTGCTTGAGTTCAAGGCCTAAGCACTGTCCTTGGACTTTCGCAAGGCTAGAGCTCTACCACTGAGTCTCAGCACCACTTCCAGCTTTTTTCTATGTATGTGCTACTGAGGAATCAAACCTGGGTCTTTGTGCATGGTAGGCAAGCACTGTATCACTAGGTTAAACTCCTGGCCTGATCCTGCGATTATATGTTTGTAGTACCAAGGAGTTGAACCTAGTAGTCCATGCATCCTAGGTAAGCACTCTACCAATAGGCCAAACTTCCCACCCTATTTCCCACTTTTCATGGAGGAAATGGGGTTGAAATACTATCACATGTTTAAATACAAAAATTTTCAAAATAAGAATAATTCAAAGGATGGCCCACATTAAACAACTAGTAATGTATATTATGTCTATCTCATAGCAGCATAAAAAACTAAATCACCGACCTCAAAACATTATGTAGTAATTTATTTTACAAGCTGTTGCTGATGCTACATACCTGTCAGCAATGTTCCCATGACATTGACAGCTAGGCGAGCCACACTAAGTGACTTGGGTAATGCATACTGGATGCACAAGTGAGAAAGCAACTGGATAGCAAATACCTGCAATACAGAATCAAAATTATACATGTTCTACAAGAAAATATTAAAAAACGAAAATTACAAAATGGTTTATACAACTAGCAAGACTAAGGAGAGATCAGAATTCTCTTAAATCTCTGGAAAGCTCATTACCTGTTTCTCAAGTTCTGGCTGTGCAATAAGCTCAGGGATGAAATCCAGACAGATGTGCATTGATGGAATACCTGCGACCGTCAGAGGCAAGAGCTCACATGGGTAACCCTAGCTCAACAAGAAACAGTGGAGAAGGTCAGGAAAGAAAGCCACTCAGAGCTCCATTCAGATGAAAACATAAACAAATGTTTCACTTCCTTTCTGTAAGAACTGCTCATAAATTAAAAATCACAGTGTAAGTACATATATCCTGGCATTTCACTTTTCTGATATGCTAATAAAAAAAAACAGAAAGAAAAAAAAAAGAAGTATTTGAATCCTGTATTGCACTGGATAAAAAACTTAAAATTTTGGCTCTTTCCCCATATTGCAAAGTACTGTGATCACTGGTATATATCTCATTTCTAAATGGTTCATATTAAAGTAGAAGACAAAACTCCCCACGAAAAGTAAAGTTAGACCACACTCTATGAAACACACCTGAAAGTGCACGAGCTTGGCAATGTTGGGATCTGCGATGTACATCTGGTGCAGCAGACAACAGATAAGGCACTGAACTTCTCGAAGGTTGCACAGCAAGTTGTCTTCTCCTTCCTCCAATTCTTTATTTGGCATGCTGGTGGTAATAACACTTTGAACACTCCTGAGCAAGCTATCTGGACTGACACCTTTTGCTTTCTCCTCTTCTGTAGGCAAACAAATCTCTAAGAGAATCTGAACAGCTGCACTATCCTACAAACAAACAAAACACAGTGAGTATATAAAAAGTTTCTGGGAGGGCCGGGAGTTTGGCCTAGTGGCAGAATGCTTGCCTAGCATGCACGAAGATCTAGGTTCGATTCCTCAGTACCACATACATAGAAAAAGCCAGAAATGGTGCTATGGCTCAAGTGGCAGAGTTGCTAGCCTTGAGGAAAAAGCCCAATGACAGTGCTCAGGCCCTAAGTTCAAGCCCCAGGATTGGCACAAAAAAGTTTCTGGGAGCCGGGCGCAGAGGCTCACACCTGTAATCCTAGCTACTCAGGAGGCTGAGAGCTGAGAATCATGGTTCAAAGCCAGCCCGGGCACTAAAGACTTTGAAACTCTTCAATTAATCACTAGAAAATGGGAAGTGGGGATGTGGCTGGAAGGGTAGGGCAGTAAGTAGCCTTGAGCTGAAAAAGCTCAGGGACAGCGCCCAGTCCATAGCTCAAGCCCCATGACCGAAAAAAAAAAAAATGATTTCCAGGGCCCAGGTTTGGCCGAGTGGTAGAGTTCTTGCCTAGCATGCATGAAGGCCCAGGTTCAATTCCTTAGTACCACATATATAGAAAAAGCTGGAAGTGGTGCTGTGGCTCAAGTGGTAAGAGTGCTAGCTTTGAGAAAGTCCAAGGACAGTGCTCAGGCCCTGAGTTCAAGACCCAGGACTGGAAAAAAATGTTTCTGAAAACTGGTGTGGTGTCTCACACTTGTAATCCTAGCTACTGAAAAGGCTGAGATCCGAGGATCATGGTTCAAAGCCAGCCTAGGCACTAAAGTTTGTGAGACTCTTATCTCCAATTAACCTCCAGGAAACCAGAAATGGCCCTGTGGCTTAAAGTAGTCTTGAGCTGAAGAGCTCAGGGACAGTGCTCAGGCCCAGAGTTCAAGCCCTACGACTAACCAAAAAAATCTAGTAGCTAGGACTACTGGCAGGAACCAACAGCATTTTCTGCTCACTTAAATCTGGAGAAGGGAACTATGCTATACCATCTTAAGGTTGGGTAGATTCTGACACTCAGTTTATAGAAAGGAATGTGTCGTATTTTTCCAAAACATAAGTAAGTAGATAGCTACTAAATTTATGTTATTCCTGGATTATTTCTTACATGCAGAATCCATTTGATACTCAAAAAACAAAGGTAGCATCAACATAGTAGATTCTATAATAAAAGGAATGCATATTTGTTATATACAGAAAGCATAATGTATCATTCCTATACTTCTAGAAAAACCTGTATGACTACATTTTTCTTTAACAAAATTTACCTGTGCAGCCAGTAATGCATTTTTCAGTTCTTCTCTGGTAACCTCTGGGGCATCAGTTTGTCCAACTAAACCTATCGTATTATTCTGGGAAGGCCTATCTTGCTCCGCTGTTTCCTTCAGATGAGCACTCAGGTAGGCTTTAGATGCAAGAAGATACCCGTTCAACATATGGAGAGTAATATCCATCAACGGGGGGCACCTAAACAAAGCAGAAAGCATACAGAAGGGAGTAAAAACGTGTCACTTAGTCAGAACATGCTCTAAATATGCTGCTAAACTACTTTGAAATTTCTGAACAAGCCAGGCACCGGGGGCTCATGCCTGAAATCCTAGCTCCTCAGGAGGCTGAGATCTGAGGATCAAGGGTCAAAGCCAGCCCTGTTACAAAAGCCCATGGGATTTTTATCTCCAAGTCACTGCTAGAAAACCGAAAGTGGTGCTGTGGTTCAAGTGGTAGAGAGATAGCCTTGACCAGAAGAGCTCAGGGTCAGCACCCAGGTCCCAAGTTCAAGCCCCATGACTAAAAAAATAAAAATAAAAGGTGAATAGGTATGGCTTATTTTCTATGTTTCAAGAGTACATATTAGTATTGTTTCAGCCAATTTAAATTACAATGTAAGGTTTAGAGGAAAGATCTTCTTTTTTTGGCAGACTGTGACACCACCAGCATATCTAAGATAGGAGGTCTGACTTAAAGATTGGAAAAGACAGGAGTTTATGCTTGCTGTCAGTCACTCTTGGTGTTATTACATTTTCTGAAGTTTCGGCTCCTGTTTACCATTTTAGTTGGTGGGAAGCGTTTCTCCCAGAAAAGGATACACCGTGCCAAAAACATGCTGTTTCTTAACATGAAAGTCAAAGGACATGTACCTGTGAACCCTGGCGTCACATCTGAGCACAGCGAGCGGGTCTATCATGAGGGCATGCTGAGTATACTTCTGCTGTCGTACAAACTTGATGGAAGGCTGAAGTGCATTAACGGTCATCACCCACAGCCTGATGAGAGAACAATTGCGTGATCAAAACAGCTGTGTTACCGTCGCTGTCTACAGTTACCTCGTCCCTCATTCCACAAGTTAGTTTGAGGAACAAAACTTTAAAATAGCTATAGAAGGGGACCAAGACATGTAGAAGAGTATCCATGTATGTGAATTAATGCACCTTCTATCTGGCAAATATCATGTAACCCTTTTATTAAATACAATAAAAAATATTTAAAAAAATAGCCATAGAAAAATGGAAAAATTAGGAAAGGGGGATTAAGAAGGAGGAATGATAATTCTGAATATCATTTGTGTGTGTGTGCGGGGGGGTGTCTGTGCACCAGCCCTGGGGATTGAACTCAGGACCTGGGACTGGGCATTGTCCCTAAGCTTCTATTGCTAGTATTCAACCACTTGAGCCACAACCCCATTTGCGGCTTATTTTGAATAGTTTATGGAGATAAGAGTCTCAGACTTCTTGACTGGGCTGGCTTCCAGATCCTCAGACCTCGGCGTCTAGAGTAGTTAGGATTACGGGCATGAGCTATAGACACGTGAGCCAGCTTATTTTTGGAGACTATCCCACTTCCTTTTTCTGAGGCTGGTCTTGAACTCTGATTATCTACCTGTGTCCCTTAACAATTCTTTTATTATCAACCTTCAGAGAGGAACTGACAAATAAACATAGAGATAGATATAGATCGATGTATATATTGAACATATAGGTATGCACACATACACACGTTTTTAAAATTCAGGGCTCTGGGACTGGCAATGTGGCTTAGTGGTAGAGTGCTTGCCTAGCATGCATCAGCCCTGGGTTTGATTCCTCAGTACCACATACATAGGAAGAGCCAAAGTGGTGCTGTGGCTCATGTCATAGGGCACTATCCTTGAGCAAAAGAAGCTCAGGGACAGTGCCCAGGCCCTCAGTTCAAGCTCCAGGACTGGCAAAAAAGTAACAACAACAACAAATTTCAGGGCCTGTACTTATAGGCTGATGCTCTTCTGAAGATTATTTTAGTTTGTTATATATTATCATCCTCACTTACTTCTCTATTAATGAAACAATACACTAAATTTACCTTCTAGGCATCACAGTATTAAGAACCATCCATAATTTGTTGACTGTTTGAAGAATCCTCCGGGGAACGCCTGAGTTCAACAGCTGGCTCATATTGGATGTCAGTACTCCTGCATACGGTATCAGTTCACTGGCAGAGAGCAGAGTCAGGTGTTCTGTAATCTGCATCACTTGGGTATGACTTACTGGGACAGCTGAAAATGCTAAACAAAAATGAAAACATCAGCAGTCCTAATCTACATTCTTTACAGTTTATCAAAAAAGGAACGACACTGCTTGCTCTCTTAGACCTCAGGCCAAATAAATCAAGAAAACAAATGTTGCTAAAAAATAAAACATTCCATCATAGCTACAGTTTTGACTAATCTTAAAAATAAAAACCCTTAGAAAAATTCATGGAAGTATAGTTATTTCATAAAGAAAAAAGTCTCACGCTGAAATCACATTAGTGACCCAACTGTTTACCTTACTTTCTTAAATCATTCAGATTGATTTTAAAAGCAGGACTGAGCTGGGCGTAGTGGCTCCAGCTGTAATCCTAGCTACTCAGGAGGCTGAGATGTGAGGATCAAGGTTCAAAGCCAGCCCAGGCACAAAAGGACCTGAGATTCTTAGCTCCAATTAACCTCTAGAAAGCAGGAAGTGAGGCTTGGCTCAAGAGTAGGGCAGTAGCCTTGAGCTGAAGAGCTCAGGGACAGCGCCCAAGCTGAGTTCAAGCCCCATGACCCACAAAAAAAAAAAGCAGGATTGAAATAGAAATATAGGCTAAAGAATTGCTTCTGGTAGTTATTCACTGTTGAGCCTAAGAATTCAGCAGATGGCTATTATAGGAACGATTCTCTCCAACATGGTTCACTAACCATCTCGTCTACTGGGCAACTGAGATGTGGATAGTGCAAGCTGCAATGTGGCACAACTATAAAATATACCAAATGAAAAAATTTGATGCGGGTATAAAAGGTAAAATATTTCACTAGTACTTGATACTTTTTGTTGAGGCTAGTGCTTGAACTTAGTGCCTCATAATGGCCAGACAAGTTCACTTTCCTGTGAGCTATACCCCCAGCACTTTCATGCCTTATTTGTGTTTTTGCTCCAGTGGACCACAATCCTCGTACTAAGTCTTCATGAGAATGAGATTACAGGGCCGGGAGTTTGGCCTAGTGGTAGAGTACTCACCTAGCATGCACAAAGACCTAGGTTCAATTCCTCAGTACACATACATAGAAAAAGCCAGAAGTGGTGCTGAGGCTCAAGTGATAGAGGTTTAGCCTTGAGAAAGTCCAAGGACAGTGCTCAGAGCCTGAGCACTGAACTGACAAAAAAAAAAAAAAAAAAATTTCATGACCAACTACTTTAATTGATGCCCTTTACATTGATGTCCTTTACTGGAAGAAAGCAATAGAACCTAAAAGAGCAATTCAGAAAAAAACAGCCAAAGTTTATAAGACAACACCAGATGTCATCTTTGTTTTTGAATCTAGGACCCATGTGGCAAAACAACTTGGCTTTGAGATGATTTATAATTCCCTAAATTACAAGTCACAGCCTATATGAGAAAAGGAGACCTCGGGGACAGGGCACAAGATTTACTAGAGGGGGAGGGAGTGCCAACTCACTGTACCTTCTTGGAGCTGTTTGGGAGAGTGAATTTTGGCATTATTAGTCAGGAGCATTCGCCTTAATAAGGCATCCGTCCCTGTGATTTCTTCTTCACAGATCCAGTCATCCACAATACATAAATGTGGGTAATTAGTTGCAAGAAGACGTAGTAAAGCTGAATGTAACCCTTAAAAATAAACGAAGTCAATCAGATTCTCCCTTCTCATATACCAGAAGCTCCTCTACTTTGTTTCTTAGTAAGCCAAGACTTGACAGTTGCGCCTTCCCTACTGCAGTGTTTCTCACAGGGCAATTCGAGCACCTCTAGCTGGGGAAGCCTGCTGCCTGTGGAGTACGGGAAGCTGTGTGAATGACTACAGCACAAACTCGAGAATGGAGCCCAGGAGCTTACATTTCTGTGCATGTATATGACCATTCAATAAGGTACTGTGAACCAGAGAATGTACGGGAAGCTGTGTGAATGACTACAGCACAAACTCGAGAATGGAGCCCAGGAGCTTACATTTCTGTGCATGTATGTGACCATTCAATAAGGTATTGTGAACCAGAGAATGTGCTTAAGTAAAAATCCCTAAGCAATCTGAACTGAGTGCATCTATTCAAAAGTTCTCAAGCCTTCTTCTACTTCCTGCCGGCCTAAGTCCCCCATCAAGAAAAGTTCTTGGTTGGAGCAGTGCTCAAGAGCTGAAGCGAAAGGGAAGAATAAGAGTGGAAAAGATACCCATGCAAGGAAGAGCACATTATTTAAAACAGATCTGCTCAGAAATCAGTATAGGCTTCTGCAAATATATATTAATATGCCCTCTCCTCCAGGCCTGTGTAGAATCATTGCTACAGATGGGTAACATTAAAGATATTTCCTTTGAGTACCTAAAAGTAGCATCTAAAAGTTAAACTTTCCTTTTACCAAATTAAATCCTTGTTTCCAACATTTTGGCTCTAACACAGTTTCAATATTTATGGCTACTGCTGTGTTTAATTAAGAAGAACATAAATGATGATACCATGACACCTTATCTAATTATATGTAGTACCACAAATTAAGTGCTTGGTACATAGGTATCTAGTAAGTGTTGTGGCAAGTACACTGTCATCATCATCCTCCAAAAAGAGTATAATGATGTCAGGTGCTGGTGGCTCAGGCCTATAATCCTAGCTGAATCAGGAGGCAGAAATCTGAGAATAGAGGTTTGAAGACAGCCTGGGCAGAAAAGTTTATGAGATTCTCATCTCAAGAAACTACTCAGAAAAACTGGAAGCCGCAGAATTGGCACAAGAAGAAAGGAAGGAAGGAAGGAAGGAAGGAAGGAAGGAAGGAAGGAAGGAAGGAAGGGAGGGAGGGTTGTAATAGCAGCAATAACAATCTAAGTACCTAAAATCTAACCATTCCTTTATTTATGTATCTTTAATCAAATCATATCACTGCTTAATCCCAGGAGGAATAATATCTGCTTCACTTCTCATAAAAGCTGTATAAAGCTAATGTTTCTATGCTTGAAAATACATTGTAAAGCCCGGTGCAATGGCTCACGCCTGTAATCCTAGCTACTCAGGAGGCTGAGATCTGAGGGCCAAGATTCAAAGCCAGCCCGGGCACAAGTAACCCCCAGAAAATGGGAAGTGGGGCTTGGCTCAAGGGCAGGGTGGAGCCTTGAGCTGAAGAGCTCAGGGAAGCGCCCAGGCTGAGTTCAAGCCTCATGACCCACAAAAAAGAAAAGAAAATACATTGTAACAATCAATAGTGGTAGTACTTTAAACACACATTGGCATGTATAGTCAATTAAAACTACCCCTGCATATCATAAAAGACGTTTTATAATAGACTAATCTATATTTCAAACAATTTATTAAATTAATTGCCAAAGCTGGGTACTGTGGCTCATGCCTGTAATCCCAGCTACTCAGGAGGCTGAGATTTGAGGATCAAGTTTCAAGGAAAAATATTTACAAATACACTAAATGGAAAATAGCTATTCAGGAGGAAAAGTGGTTTGCAGGGAGTGAAACAATGGCTTTCATGAGGAAAAAAAAAAAGTGCAATTTACTCTTGAATTCTTCGTTAGTTTAGTGTGGAGCACCCATTACAGCTTGCAACGTAAACAGTAACATATCTCTTACCAATAAACTTTAATACTAAGAAGAAAATAAAACAAATACCTCCCAGTTCCTGCTGTAGCCCTTGAGCCTGTCGAATAAGGAATTTGATAGGAATCTGATCCATTAAAGAAGAAGAATATGATTTGGGTTTCCTTTGCATGGCAGCTATCAGTCAGAGAGAAAAAGTGTAAAATGAAGTGTCAGAGACCAATCTTTCAACCCACATTAAAAACAAAAACAATATTAAACTATTTTTAATTTACTTAATCTGTGAATGTACTACATAAAAGATAAAGAATCACTACCAAAATAGTAAATATACAGGAAAATAAGAATATACAAAAATAGCAAGATCTAGATAATGCTCTGAAACTGAAATGAGTGGGGAGCCAACTCATTGTATGTAGGAAAAGCCATGTAGACAAATACACTCTACCAAAGAACTGCAAATGAGTCAGACTTCTCAAATCTGGGCTGGGAACGTGGTTTAGTGGTAGAGTGCTAGCCTAACAGGCATAAAGCACTGGGTTTAATTCTCAGTACCAAACAAACAGAAAAAGCCAGAAGTGGTACTGTGGCTCAAAAGGTAGAGCACTAGCCTTGAGCAAAAGAAACTCAGGGACAGTGCCCAGGCCCTGGGTTTACAAGTTTCAGGACTAGGAGGGGGGAAAAAAAGCACAGTGAGGGGAAAGCAGTCCTTCCCACTGGAATGGAGGCTGTGCAAGGAGGTGGGGTTGGAGTTAGGCTTTTATGGGACCCGAGTAAGGAGATAAAGGTTATTTAGTTCAGTACAGGGGAGATGACTACAGGTGTGGACAGAAAATAAGACATCAATCTATCTATGGTTACAACCATTAACATGAGGTATAGTTTGTATACACAGTGATAATTGACTCCCTATTGTCAGGGAACAGAGGGGAGTGATATTGATATTATTTCCAAAGTCTCAAGCTTTTAGTGTCCATATAACTTCAACTTAAACATACTTAGGGTAGTAACTAATACATCTGTCTTGCCTTGACTGATCTTTTCAGGGTCCAGTTCTTAGCCTTCTGAGTACTGTGGAGGTGGTATTCCAACCTCTTAACCCTTTCCTGGCTTCACAGCTCAGCCTCAGAGTTCCCTACAAGTTAGTCAAGACTTAGGTCGAATTGTCCTGCCTGTAATTCATGCATACAGGGGTTATTCCTGACATCCATAGGTGTCTGCATAACAGGGTGGGGGCCAATCCATTATATTCCATCTTTAGATACGTTAAAAAAGATTTGGTCAAGATTTGGTCAACTTACGCTCTTACTCAGTTGTTTTGCTCACTAAAAGGAGGACTGAGCTATGAGGGGCAGGTGAAGACCCACGCATGCGCATACTTATGCACCAGTGCCTTGTATGCAAAGATTAAAAAATGACGCAAGAGCTCACTGGACTATTTGGTCTGGCTGGGCACTGTTGACTCATGCCTGTAATCCTGGAGGCTGAGCTCAGAGGATCGAGTTGAAAGCCAGCCCAGACAGGAAAGTCCATGAAACTCTTATTTCCACTTAACCTCCAGAAAACCATGAGTGGAACTGTAGTTCAAAGGAGCTCAGGAATAGCACCCAGGCCCTGAGTTCAAGCCCAGCGACTAACAAAAACAAAACAGAACATTCAGCCTTTATTATACAAGCGCCAATACTTTGGAAAGTAACAAAATACAAGCAAATAAAATAAACTAGTAAAACTACTTGCCAGTGAACAGCTTACCCAAAGTCTTGGTGTTTGCTAGCAGCGCCTCCTCGTAAGACAGGATGTAGTAGAGCACCAACAGCTGCGCCGTGATACTGAAACGCTGGCTAAGGCGGATGCTGTCACCCTGGAGGCATGTTTACACACGGGTGACTACAGAACAACTAACAACCACTCAATAACATGAACCTCACGAAGCTGAAGTGTGGGCACGGGAGGATGGGAAATGCAGTCATTATATTCAAAGTATTCTATGTAAAATTTGAACTACACAACTTGAGAGTAACGATGGGATAGGGAAAATTGGGAGAGGATGAAGGGGTGACACTAATCAAAATGCATTGTACTCATAACTTGACTTCTAGAACTGAAACCCCTTAATGCTCATGAATATATTTTTAATTAAATGAGTGCATTTTTCTGTTTTAACAGCAAAAAGCATTGAAATAGACACCTTATCTGAAGTTGCGTTTCCCAAACTCAATTAAAACTACCAGGAAATTGTTACATTTCATTAAACTCAGGGACTACTTAAAATGTAACTGAAATTTGTGATGGAATAATACAGGAAATACAATGTTTACCTAGTCTTTCAGATGGAATCAAAAAGAGAAAGAATTTAAAAAAGGTTGCAGGTTGGTATAATTCTAGCTACTTGGAAGGCTGAAATCTGAGAATCACTGTTCAAAGAGTGAGACTCTTATCTCCAGCTAACCACCAAAAAGCAGGAGGTGGAGCTGTGGTTCAAGTGGTAGAGTGGTAACCATGAGTGAAAAAGTTAAGGGACACGCTCCAGGCCTTGAGTTCAGGACACTCTCCCCTGCAAAAGGCATTAATTACTAGTCAATTGCACTTGCAGTGGGCTGCTTCTGAAAAACTTCCAGGAAAATCAAGTGTTATATAAAATTAAGGCCTAAAAATATTTATTGCATATCAAGTATAAAATCCTGACTTCAATCCCTGGTACTACGAAAAAATCTGATACTCTGTGTTTGTAAAAGATGCAATTCATTTTTCATTTAAACAAAATCAAGAAAAACATTTTCTGAAATTTCCCATTAAAAGAATCCAAGTATAGTTACGATCCTATAGTGCTCTGAGGAGACCACAGCCACGAAGGCACCACGGCACTTGAAAATGAAGCTCCGAAAGAATTCTTTGAACCAGAGTTGCAGGACACCTGTCAACCCTGCACCCGAGAGGCTGGAGCAGGAGGAGCTCAGACTTAAGACTAGCATGGCCACGTGGCAAGACCTTATCATTCATATATATACAAAGACACATAGCTCTTCAGAACATGCGAAGAAAATGTATTTTGCTTGTTTGTTTTGGCAGAGCTGTGTTTGCATTTGGGGCCTGTGCTTATTAGGCAGGCACTCTACCATTGAATTTCACTGCAGCCCTACTTTTGCGCTGTGTGTGTGTGTGTGTGTTTAATTGGAGATTAGAGCCTCACAGTCTTTCCTATCTAAACTGGCTTTGAAGCAGAATCCTCAGATCTCACCCTTTTGATTAGCTAGGATTACAAGCATGAGCCACAGTCACCTGGCTTGTGCTAGTTACTTTTGAGATGGAATGCCACTTACTGACTAGAGCATGCTTTAAATGCAATCTGTTGTTCAGTTCCCACTCCGATTGGCCTAACAGTCACCAGCCTCAGCTTCTTCTAAGAAATCTTGTAGATTGACTTTTCCTGTCCAGGCTGGCCTGGAATGGTGATCCTTTCAATCTCAGCACCCCCGCCCCGCTGTAGCCAGTATGACAGGCATGTGCCAAGCTATTAGTGGAGAAGGGATCTCTTGAACTTTTACGTCCTAACTGACCTCACACCACAATCTGACTTTAGCCTCCCATGTAGCTATGATTAAAAGAACAAGCTACTGGCACCTGGCCGCAATTTTATTTTAAATTCACAATTACCTAGAAGTCTTCTGAGGTTAAATAAATAAAAGAAAAATATAAATAAATAAAAGAAAAACAAGCTAATGCATTCAAAAGAATCAGTACTTTACCCCAATGACTTCTTGGAAAATACTGAGTATTTCCTGTTCAGTGACTGGCTGGTTTGTGGCTTCGGGGTTCGATTTAGATGCAGGAGTAAGGATAGAATTTATATACACGTCAATCAGAGGAAGCAACTGAGGATGAAGTGGAGTTGAGGTTTCACACAGCTGTCTGTAAATCCAGTCCTAAAAAGGAATGTTACCGGCACCGAATCAGTGATGTCAGTAAGAAAAAAAAAGTACATAGCATTATAGATGCAAAATTATACACGCACACAGTTTTATATAAACATCAGAATCAGAAAAACATAAAAACTATTAACATTTATCAGCTCCACATGTTATCTAGTTTCCCCAAGTCTTTGATATTAAAATATGAATGGCCTTTTTATCTTAATCAAGAATATATATATATAATTTTTTTTTTTTAAGTAACAAGAAAACCATTTGAAGAACCTACTTTCCCTGTTCAGAGTACCATATGTATTATCAAGGAAGATCTCACATTGGAAAAGAAGTCAAAGGGATCTTTCTTCAGAGAAATTTCTTCAGAGAAATTAAGAAAGTACCTTTGGGGGCTGGGAGTTTGGCCTAGTGGTAGAGTGCTTGCCTAGCATGCATGAAGAACGGGGTTCGATTCCTCGGTACCACATACATAGAAAAAGCCGGAAGTGGTGCTGTGGCTCAAGGGGTAGGGTGGTAGCCTTGAGCTGAAGAGCTCAGGGATAGTGCAAGTACCTTTGAGAAGCACTGAAAGGAGATCACTTAACTATGGGTACAGTATATGTAGAAATGCCAGATGAGTTTATACTCTTAGTTCTTAGCTATTTTACTTGATGAAAATATAAACATTAATAAATGGTCATGTGCTGTTACTCAGAATTTAAATAGCACTACACGTTGTGTGTGTGTGTGAGTGTATGTGCGCGCGCGCGCATATGTATCTGTTAAGATCTTTTACATTTGTAACTATATAAATGGCTGGAAAGTTAGCCTAATCCCACACATTTCATACATAAAAACCACAGTAAAAGCATATAAACTGATAGCAAACTAGCTAGAAAGAAAGAATTAACCCAAGTTGCAATTTAAACTATAAATATAAAGTCATACTTTTATTGATACTTTGTGCTTGGTGAAGGAACGACTCCTGAGAAGCTGGTAAATACAATGAATAGGCAAAAAACCAGTGATGTTAGCACTCAGGTTGCTGGTGACAGGGACTCGAACTGCATGAGCTGTGACAACCTGAGAGAGGAAACAGCATTAGTATCAACACATGGGAGCAAATAAACTACTTTGAAAGAGTTTAGAAGGTAGACTACTTACACTTAGTATAGTTCTTAGGAATGAATAACAAATAGTTAAATGAGCTGGGCATGGTGGCTCACACCTGTAATCCTAGCTACTCAGGAGGTTAAGAACTGAGATTTCAGTTCAAAACCAGCCCCTGCACTAAAGTCCATGAGACTCTTATCTCCAATTAACCACTAGAAAACTGGAAATAGCAGTGTTGCTCAAGAAGTAAGGCAGTAGCCTTGAGCTAAAGAGCTCAAACAGAGAGTTCAAGCCCCGTGACTGACAAAATAAATAAATAAATAAAATATTCAAATGTTTTAAATATTTCTAAGTGATGAAGAAGCAGCCAAGCATGATGGTGCAGGCCTATAATAAAAGCCCCAGCAATTTGGTGACAGAGACAAGAGGATCAAAAGTATTAGACCAAACTGGGCTATACAGAAAGTCCCTGCCTGGGCCAGGTGTTAAGTATCTCATGCATGTAATCCTGGCTACTCAGGAGGGCTGAGATCTATGAATTATGGTTCAAAGCCAGCCTGGGCAGTGAAGTCCATAAGATTCTTATCTCAAATTAACCACAATAAGTCAAAAGTAGACCTGTGGCTCTAGTGGTAGAATGCTAGCCTTGGGCAAAAGGGCTCAGGGACAGTACCGAGTACCCAGGCCCTAGTACCAGCAGGGGAAAAAAAGACAAACAAGTTTCTACTTGACCTTTTCCCTGAAAAATACAAATGATTATCCCAAAAGCACACTAGTGATAACTAAGACTGCACCTTAAATATCCAACCAAAGTGTCTCAGCATACAAATCTGGGATAAGGGGATGGCTCAAGTGGCACAGTGCCTTCTTAGCTAGTCAAGTTCCTAAGTCCATATATATATGCCTAATATATATAAAACAAAAAAAAACCCTAAATCAACAGCCAGCACAGCAGCTCATACTTATAATCTGAGCTACTTAGAGGCAAAAACTAAGAAGGTCATGGTTGGAGGCCAGCCAGTGAAAAGCTAACAAGACCCCCAACTCAACCAATAAGCCAGGAATTATGATATGTGTCTATGATCCTACTGATGCAGCAGGCCATGGGTGAGGGGACTGCAATCTAAAGCGAGCATGGGCAAAATACAAAATCCTATTGGAAAATTTACGTAAAGCAAAAAAGGGCTGGGCACATTTATATAAATCCAACGAAGGGAAAACATCTCTAAGCATAATAGTAAGATACAAAACATAAAAGAAACAATAAACAACATAGAAATGATAATGATTTCTATATGGCATTAAATAAGTTTCAAAATGTGTTCAAAATGTCAAAGATCAATTATCATTACAAGCTGAAAAGGAATGGAAAGAGACCACATTCTTTTAAGGTAAGATATACAAGTTTTCTCCCAAAGTATGTTAAAAAGAAAAGTTAAATACCAAGGAACAAAAAGAAGTACCTGCTCAGTAAAAATCTCCTGTGTAAAGATAGTCTTCATCCTGCTCAAAGAGCTTGGCTTAATCACAATCTAAAATCATCAAAAGATTGGTCAAAGTACATTATGTGCATCATAAAACCCCTTTGTACAATTAATTTATAATAATATAACCAAAAGAACTCCAAGACCATGGAAAAATATATAAAACACAAGCTACTCTTGTGAATTTATTATTTAAAATACTTATGATACACAGTATTGATGTTTAAATGTTCAAGTACTCTGTATCAAAAGCGACTTCTCAAATCCGTCATTAAAGGGTGTTCTTCTTCAGAAAAGAACCAATACAAAAGGTATGCAGTAAAAGCATAGGGTAGTGGGTCATATCTATTGTCTTAGCTACCCAGGAAATTGGAGCTGGAGGATTGCTTGAACCAAAAACTTAGTCAGGACCAACCTGGACAATAATAAATAAATATTTGCACGGGGTGCCTGAGGCTCACACCTATATCCCTTGCTACTCAGGAGGCTGAGATCTAAGGATCTTGATTCAAAGCTAGCCTGGTAGGAAAGAAAACCGGAAGTAGAGCTGTGGCACAAAGTGGTAGAGGGCTAGCCTGGAGCAAAAGAGCTCAGGGGGGCCAGGAGTTTGGCCTAATGGTAGAGTGCTTGCCTAGCATGCACGAAGACCTGGGTTTGACTCCTCGGTACCACATACATAGAAAAAAGCCAGAAGTGGTGCTGAGGCTCAAGTGGTAGAGCTCTAGCCTTGAGAAAGCCCAAGGACAGTGCCCTGAGATCAAGCCCAGGACTGGCCAAAAAAAATAAATAAATAAAAAAGGAGCTCAGGGACAGTGCCCAGACCCTGAATTCAAGAACTACAACCAACAACAACAAAAAAGTAAGTATCTGCATTTAAAAACAAAACAAAACAAAAGTATTTAGGAAATAGTAATTATTCCAAATTTAACAGAGGAGAAGGAAGAGGTGTTTTTTTAAATGATAATATATGTATTGATTTTAAAAAACAGAAACTGCACTGTTAATGGTCGTATGCTAGATTACCTATGGATGGTGGAATTACATTTTCCCTTGCTATATTTTCCAGTCCTTTTTCATTACAGACCTTTTACAAAAATGCATATTTTTTTTCTAAAAGTTTCTGAAAAAGCTTCAAACTATCAAGCAACTCTCATTGTGTAAATGAAAACAATTGTTTTAGAAAGAAGAGCATCTTACCTTCATCCCCAAAGTGGAACAGACAAGGTCAATGATAGCACTGAGCTGGTTGCTGTGGAAGTACATAGCCACCAGTAACAACATCTCCCCAAAAGACGCGGACACACCGGACGTGCTGGTGAAACAGAAGAGAAAACAGGAATTACCAAAGACACAAGAAGACAAGCTTGCACTGCTGAATAAAACAAATGAAGAATTCGGGTTTTTTCCATATATTTTTTATTGTACTTAATAGAAGGGTTACATAATATTCACCAGATAGAAGGTGCATTACTTCACAAACATTGATACCCTTTCTCATGACATGGTCCCCATTTCCCCCCTTCCCCCCCTCATCTTGATTTCCCCTCCCCTTCCCTATCTAATTTCAATTGACCAATTAACCATATATAACAAATAAAGAATTCTTACCTCTCAAAGTAAGCTTCTTCTTTTATCATCCAACTTAGCCACACCACCATTAGCTGTTCCTGTTCAGGTGTGCTAAATAGAATGTAGTGGAATGTCACTGATTTTCAATCAGATAAACTAACACATGGATGAAAAGCATTCTGAAATTATATCTGAGCTGGGTGCTGGCAGCTCACACTTGTAATCCTAGTTACTCAGGAAGCAGGGATCTGAGGATCATAGTTCAAAGCTTGACCAAGTAGGAAAGTCTATGAGACTCATTTCCAATTAATCACCAGAAAACCAGAAGTAGAGCTGTGTCTCAAAGTGGTAGCATGCTAGCCTTGAGTGAAAAAGCTTAGGGACAGCACACAGGCCCTGAGTTTAAGCCCCAGGACCAGCATTTCAATTTTTAAAAAAGGCTGAGAGTTTAGCCTAGTGGCAGAGTGCTTGCCTAGCATGCATGAAGACCCAGGTTCGATTCCTCAATATCATATACATAGAAAAGCTGGAAGTGGTGCTGTGGGTCAAGTGGTAGTGCGCTAGCCTGGAGGCTGAGATATGAGAATCACAGTGCCAAACCAAGCAAGCCAGAAAGTCTGTGAAATGCTTATCCAAAAAACCAGAGTAGAGCTGTGGCTCACGTGGTAGAATGCCACTTGAGTGAAAAAGGTGAGACATGCCTAAGTCCACCTAAACCCCAAGTTCAAATCCCAGTATTGGCACCAAAAAAATAAATAAATTACACACACACACACACACACACACACACACACACACACTACAACTCTCCACACAATTTTGTTGTAAGCTCTTAATACACAAGTATATATGCATTTTATTTATCTTGTCAATGCTGGGGATAAAACTCCATCCTGCTTGCACATGCTAGGCATTTGCTCTCCCAGCCCCCTTGATGTGCATTTTAATAAATCAACAAAAGCACACCTTGAGAAAAATAGAGCAACTTAAGAGAGGTTGATACCTGACGAGCATAGAAAAGGCCAGCAGCATACAAAAGGAAAGGGAAACGAAGCGAACGCCAGCAGGGGTGGCGGGAGGCCGGCTTGTCATCAGCTGCAGTAACTGTTCAGCTTCTTCTTCAGTTGGTCTAAAAAGGAATATATAATTTGACTTTACGGTTTTTTAGCTGGAGAACGAGAAGGTGAATTTCCCAACATGCTAGCATTATAAAATGTGAACTATATAAAATTTTTACCATGTTAAATTGTCAAAAACAAGACCAAGAAATGCTAAGCTGGACGTGCTGGCTCAGGACTGTATCTCAGCTACTCGGGAGATGGGTGCTCAAGGACAGAGGTGACGGGGAACGACATCTGGATCGCTACCTACTCCAAAGGCTGAGATCTGCGATTACCCTTAGAACCAGTCCAGGCAGGAAAGTCCCTGAGACACTTATCTCTGATTCACCCTGGAGAAGCTGAAAGCAGAGCTGTGGTTCAAGTGGGAGAGCAGAAAAATGCTTACGGACAGCACTCAGACCCTTAGTTCCCACCTCAGTCAGCATGGTGGGGGGGGAGTGGAAGGGGAGTAAAACTGTTCTGCATCCTGTAAACTATTTTTGTCAAAAATTTAACACTCTACAGAAACGCGTAAAACATAACATTAATATTTATAAGGGCACTCTAATTGAACTATCAAAAGGCTCAGTGAAGTTGTTTTACTTATTGATGTGTAGGTCATGGGGCTTGAACTTGGCCTGAGCTCTTCAGCTCTAGGCTACATCCCTACCCTTGAGCTAAGCCCCACTTCCCGTTTCCTAGAGGTTAAATGGAGGTAAGAGTCTCAGGTCCTTTGGTGCCCGGGCTGGCTTTGAACTTTGATCCTCAGGCTCCCGAGTAGCCAGGATTACAGTTGTGAGCCTCCACGCCTGGCTATTTTTATTTTTTATTTTGTAGATCATAAGGCGTGAAGTCAGGGCCTGGGAGCTGATCTTGAGCTTTTCTGCGCTCTACCACTTTGAGCCACAGGTCCACATCTGGTTTTCTGGTGGTTGAGATGAGTCTCACGGACTTTCCTACCTGGGCAAGCATCAAACCACTATCTTCACATTTCAGCCTCTTGAGTAGCTAGGATTACAGGGATGAGCCAACAGCACCTGGCTTTTCTGCCCTTTCAAAAAGCTTTACATCATCTGCAAGGAACTGACTAGACTAGAACAAATCATATTAAATGAGGTAAGCCAAGCTCAGCGTATGTTTTCTGTCATATGTGGAAGCTAGATCTAAAATACTAGGACAAAAAAATTATATAGGTCTCTGGGCACTCACCCAGTGAGACCCAAAGGAGGACATTATCAGGAGAGGAACAGAAAGGCACAATGCCTATGGGAATCTGATCATAAAAAACAGTATTTATCAAAATGAACTCCAGGAAATAGAAACAAGAGGTTATGTCTTTGTTGCTGCTTTTGCTTTCTTCTTGCTCTGTTGGTTTATTCATGTCTTCAGGAGTATAGACACAGAAATGGATGGATAAAGGGCGAACAAATGTAGCAGTGGGACTCACTAGACACTGTGAAAATGAGCTAGACAAATTGTGGGTGGGGATGGGAGGAAAAACCTGAGACAGCAAGGGGAGGCCAACAGGACGCCCATGCTGACTTCCAAGCTCAGTTCTCAGATCTCAGTTTCGTGAGCAGCCAGGAATACAGGCGTGAGCCACCGGCGCCTGGCGCATCATGTCAATTTTAAGCAATTTATGATCTCAGTTCTAAAGGGCAATGTAGGAGAGACTTGCCAAGAAAAGTATCAGTGGAGATCATTCAAGAGACAGTTGTGATGCTCTGCTAAAAGCAGCATCTTAAGCTGGGCATGGTGGCTCATGCCTGTAATCCTAGCTACCTAGAAGGTTGAGATCTGAGCATCAAGGTTCAAATCCAGCCTGGGCACTAAAAAGTCTATTGAGACTCTTATCTCCAATTAACCACCAGAAAACCAGAAGTGGTCTTGTGGCTCAAGAGGTAGGTCCCTTGAGCTGAAGAGCTCAAGGAGAGGCCCAAACCCAGAGTTCAAGTCTTCTTCCCCCCACCAAAGCAAGTTTCTTTATGCTGTGATTAGAAACTTATAAATTGGTCAGACCCCCTTCTGTATTACATAATTCTGTTTACCATCAAACCAAAACAAATACAAATCTGATAGGTAAAATATCAATGATTGTGTACTTGAGTCCAGCAATCCCCATCAAAGCACAGTAGAGGCGTAAGAGTGCGCTGGCCTTCACCACGTGCTCTTCTTTCAGGCCTGAGTATACAGACACAGTGGGCTCCATCTCCACATCGGCCTCTTCCACAATGCGCGTGCTCCGCACAGTGGGAAGAATGCCCATCAGTTCCAGGAGAAGCTGCCTTCTCATTTGCCAAAGGACAGAACTGCTGGTCTCTCTTTTTCTCTGCAAGAAATAGGAATCACAAAAGGAAAAGCGTATTGAGAATTTAAAGACTTTTAAAAGGGAGCTAAAAGACCTCCCCATTTAAGAACTTGTTTTTTTGTGGGTTTGTGTGTGTGTGTGTGTGTGTGTGTGTGTGTGTGTGTGTGCTGTGTCTGCTGGAACTAGGATCTGAATTCAAGGCCTCGGCATTATCCCTGAGCTTTTTTTGCTAAAGATGGGCACTCTACCATTTGAGCCAAAGCTCCACTTCTGCTGAGGTTTTTTTTTTTTTTTTGCTAGTCCTGGGGCTTGAACTCAGGGCCTGAGCACTGTCCTTGAGCTTTCTCAAGGCTAGAGCTCTATCACTTGTGCCACAGCACCACTTCTGGCTTTTTCGATGTATGTAGCACAGAGGAATCAAACCCAGGTCTTCAAGCATTCTAGGCACGGACTCTACTTCTGCTTTTTGATAGTTCATTGAAGATAAGAGTCTCAGGAACTTTCCTGACAAAGCTGGCTTTGAACCATAATACTCAGATCTCAGCCTCCTCAGTAGCTAGAATTATAGGCTAGAGTCACTTAGGGCCATAGCTCAAATGTTAGACTGCTTGTCGACCAAATCGAAAGCCTGAGGTTCAAAGTCCAGCAAACAAATAAGCGAATATTTTCCAAAGACCTGAGGTTCAACAGGACCTCGGCCATCCTAGTGAACTCAAAAAGTTAAAACTCCAGCCAGGCGCTGCTGAGGCACACCTGTATTCCGAGCTGTTTAGGAGGTCGAGATCTCAGGATGGCAGTGTGAAGCCAGCCAGGGCAAGAAAGCCTGTGAGAAACAAAAACAAACCAGAAGCAGAGCTGTGGCTCAAGTGGTAGAGTGCTAACCTTGAGCAAAAAACCCAGGAAGGTGGGTGCCGGTAGACTGAGATCTGAGGATCATGGTTCAATGCCAAGCCAGGCAGAAAAGTCTGTGAGACTCATCTCCAATAAACTACTAAGAAAAAGCCAGAAGTGGTACTGCGGCTCAAGTGTAAGAGAGCTGGTCTCAAGTACAAAGAGGCTCAGTGACAGCACCTAGGCCTTGAGTTCAAGCCCCAGGACTGGCAAAAAAAAATCCTGAAGGAGAATTAGACACACAGTTCAAGGGGTAGACTGCCTGATAAGCAAATCAGGGTTTGAGTTCAAACCCTCTCACTCCCAAGAAGAAAAAAAAGGGAAGTAGCAGCACTGTGGCTCAAGTGGTAGAGAGACAGCCTTGAGTTGAACAGCTCAGTGTCAGTGCCCAGGCTCTGAGTTCAAGAAAAAGTTCTAGGGGGCCAATAGCGTAGCCTAGTGGTAGAGTGCTTGCCTAGCATACAAGAAGCCCTGGATTTGATTCCTTGGTACCACATACACAGAAAAAGCCGAAAGTGGTATGTGGCTCAAGTGGCGGAGCTTTAGCCTTGAGCAAAAAGTGTCCAAGGCCCTGAGTTCAAGCCCCAGGACTGACAAAAAAAAAAATAAAAGTGGTTGAGATGGAAGCCAAAACTTGGAAAAGTTTATAAAATGAATGTTATTATACATACTTACCACAACATATGAATAAATGAAAATTATAGAGTATAACATCTTTTGCTTCCCTACTGGAACAGTTTCCCTGAGTCCGACCCACCCCAGAAAGTCCCTGAAGACTCTCTCAGTGAAGCCAGAACAAGTCTTTCCTCACTAATTCTAAGATACTGCCTTTTTCCCTCCAATTCATTCACAGTACTTAGTACATTCTTCCAAAGGCTTCTATTAAGCAGGTAATGAAGAGGTCTGAAAAATAGTATCATTACTCCCACTAAGTTGTTTCTTTGCTTTGGAAAATATGTTTCCATTAAAAAGTAGATTATGTTTGAGCTGAGCACCAGAAGATCACGCCTGTAATCCTAGCTACTCAGGAAGCTGAGATATGAAGACTGAGGTTCAAAGCCAACTTGGGCACAAAAGTCTGTGAGAGGGCCAGGAGTTTGGCCTAATGGTAGAGTGCTTGCCGAGCATGCACAAAGACCGAGGTTTGATTCCTTGGTACCACATACATAGAAAAAAGCCAGAAGTGGTGCTGAGGCTCAAGTGGTAGAGCTCTAGCCTTGAGAAAGCCCAGGCCCTGAGTTCAAGGCCCAGAACTGGCATAAACAAACAACAAAAAACAAGTCTATGAGACTCTTATCTCCAGTTAACCACCAGAAAACCAGACGTGGTGTTGTGGCTCAAGTGGTAGGGCACTAACTTGAGCTGAAGAGCTCAGGACAGTTCCCAGACCCAGAATTCAAGCCCCACAACCGACTCAAACAATAATAATAATAGTAGTAGATTACCTTTGAAAGGGAAGTGGTGCGATTCAAGAAATAGACTGCTTGCCTAACAATCAAAAAGTCCAGAGTTCAAATCCAGTACTACCAAAACAAGTTATGTTTCTATCCACACTGGTACTGCCCTGTGATCTCAGGATTCAGAGAAGCAAGGCAAGATTGTGAATTCTAGACCAGCCAAGGCTACATAGCAAGACTGTACTAAACAACAAATAAATAAACAACTCCCGGGGCCGGGAGTTTGGCCTAGTGGTTAAAGTGCTTGCCTAGCATGCATGAAGACCCGGGTTTGATTCCTCAGTACCACATACATAGAAAAAAAGCCAGAAGTGGTGCTGAGGCTCAAGTGGTAGAGTTCTAGCCTTGAGAATGTCCAAGGACAGTGCTCAGGCCCTGAGCTCAAGCCCAGGACTGGCAAAAAAAAAAAAATAAATAAATAAATAAACAACTCCTGATCCTAAGCCTACACACACACACACACACACACACACACACACACACACACACACATAAACACACGCGCGCGTGTGTGTATACACAGAAAGATAGATACAGATATATTATATATAGATCTATATCTTACCTGCTGTCCATTTCGGATAAATGTTCCAAACCAAGTCCGGACTTTTGCATTTGTTCCAAGAAGCAAACCACTGACAAAACAAACCAAGTCACTCACTCCATCTTCACAAGCTTCATTTTTAGTGTGATCCAATGTCAAAGCAACTCCAAGACCTGGCAGGTGACATTCTTCCACCTGAAACAAAAAAGTAAACACATTAAACTCAGAATCGTAAGGAAAGGAGCCAGGCTGTTTCAAGATCTACCATACCTGAAGTTTATAGGAAAAGATTTCAGAAAAGGTAATACATCATTAAAATTCCCAACCTCTACAAGATTCTGAAACCATCTTGACCTAAGCACATTGTCCTCATAAAGGTTTTGTGTCACAAGAACAACAGGATTTCTTACCACCATGCCCCGGACTTTGAGGGCCTGAGAAGGGTTCATTTTACATAAGAAGCGTAAGGCATCTGTCCGGCGCCTTCCTCCAAGACTTTCTTCATCTTGTCGTTCTCCGTTTTTTATCAGGCCCCTGCAAACTGGATATGTAAGCACTTCTATTATTTTACATTTTGTTAGTAGGATGTTATAAACCATTTTTTTCACCCTTTGCAATCATCAATGTAGATTAGAGACCAAAGAAGTAAAACTTCAGGGAACTTTTGACCAGGGCAAAATGACACTAAGGAAGAAAAAGATTCAAAACACGAAGAGCAAAGCAACCTGTGGGAACAATAACACCCAAAAAGACCACAAGGCTGAACATGCATTTGGCCTGGAGGTATTGGGTGCAAATGTACGATGGTACAGTGGGGAGGGAAAAGAAGGAGATCTAGAGTTGCCAGCAATCTGGGCTATTTCAAAACAGCCTGCATCAGAGAGAGAAAAAAAAATCTTCTGTGCAACCTCAACCAAATCTCTTCAGAATTTGACTTTTAAATTATAGTTACCTTCATTAAAACTATCAGGAACATTGGCCACCAAAAGACATAAGAACCAGGCACCATTTTTAACGTGTAGTAAGGCCTCAGCTACGTCAACAATAGGAAGCAGAGAAGGGAGTTCTATAAGAAAAACAAGCCAATATCACTATTAAGAGTGATGATTTGCTCTGTTATAAATTCAATATCAACATATCACCAATATGCAATTAAAGCACTTTGTTCTCATCATTTAGAGCTGAGATTTTCGGTAGGTTTGCCATTAGCTACACAGGATATCGAGACTTAAGTAAAACTTAAAAGAGTTCAGTCTCTCAGGTACACTATACACTTCAATAAGTGGAAAGCACAAGAGACGTTGCAGAAAGTTAGAGAAGGGCTATCAATGTTTGAGAATGTACCCACTACCTGACAAATGTAACTACACCCCTCTATACATTACCCCAACAATATAACACAATTTTTAAAAAAGTTGTATTGCATTCTGTTGGTCTAAATATACTTTCACAAAAACCTTCTTTTCATTTTTATATCTTCTTGCTATTATTTCTATCATATATATTTATTATTTTAAAAATCTGGAAAGGTACCTAGAGGAAATCTGTAATCCTATTTCTCCAAGTTGAGAATATTAAGCTCAGTGCAGGTCAAAGCCAGCCTGGCCACGTGCAGTGGCTCCCACCTGTAATCCTAGCTACCCAGGAGGCTGAGATCTGGGGATCAAGGTTCAAAGCCAACCCAGGTACTAAAGCACTAATTAACCACTAGAAAAACTGGAACTGGTGGTATGGCTCAAGGATAGGGCTGTGGCCTTCAGCTGAAGAGCTCAGGGACAAAGCCCAGGCCCAGAGCTCAAGCCCCCCAACTGGAGGTAAGGGGGAGAAGGGGAGCCAGCCTAGGCAGAAAAGTCCCCAATTCACTACTCTACAACCAGAAGTGGCATTGTGGCTCAAGTGACAGAGCACTGACCTTGAGCACAAAGAGGCTCAGGGACAACACCCACGCTTAAGTTCAAGCCCCACAACTGACAAAAAGAAAAAAAAAAATCCCTCCATGTGTTTGGTCCTAATTTTCATTAAAACCAGGGCTATATTATTGTGTCTATCACCTTGCCCTTGCTTTTCCTAATGTACTACTATATACATTTTTCGAAAGCATTAATAAACATTGACATCATTAACTAAATGTATCCTGCTACTATGTCATACTTTACAAATAATGTAAGTCCCTTAATCATCATTCTACTATCATTCATTTTTAAGTGAAATTGTTAAGGCATATTTTTAGTTGATGATGATTAAAATATTAACATTTCAGGACAAAAACACAATGTCACTTAATAAAAACTGTATCTGCAATATATTTGGCCACTGAGCACAGTACCTGCTTGTAAAATACAAAGTACATCCGCAGCTTCCTCCAAATACACAGGGCTCTCAAAGAGCTCAGAAGACTTGAAAAAAAATTCTCCATTAGACTCAGATACCTTAAAAAAAAATTTTTAAAAATAAGCAGTTCATGTCAGGTGAATTAAATAAATCCCTTAGTATTTCTGCAACTGACTGCTGGGCTCATAGACCACAGCTTCTAATATGTAACACTGCAACAAAAATTTCAGTACTTGAGTCATTTCAACCAATTTAACCATTACTACTCAAACATAGAAGTACCAGTTTAATGAAATTCTAAGGCAAGACAAAGAAATGACTTAGAAATACTTTTTATAAGTCCATTTTAAACAAAGCAGTATAACAGAGATAAATTCATTCAGTTCTAAATGAACTATGGGAAAAATAAAGAAGAAAAACTTAGAGGCATAGTTCAAGTGAGTAAGGGCTTTGCTAGCGAGCAAGCAAGAGACCCTCATCATCAGTATTAGGGGAAAAAAATTACCTACTAACTTTCTTTGAAAATTTCCTCAATTAATTTTGGTTACCATATTTCCCATAGGACAGAAAACACTAAACAACTAAACATGTCAGAGGAAAATGATCAGTTATTTTATCATAGCCATCAAGTGATGTACTAAGAAAAATATCTAGTAAAAAAATGTGTTTGAAATTCTAGAGGATCAGTCCAGTGGAAAAAAATGGAAAGAAGTTATTTATAACAGTAAATTGCAAGATTTATAATATATCTTCAAACTACTAGCTTAAAGTGGATATTGGTGAAAGGGAACTAAGCAACAAAAGGACAGTAATGAGGGAAGGAACGAGAGAGAAGGGGAAAGCTGATACCAAGCAAAAGAAAAAAAATGTACTTATCACCCAATATATGTAAAGGTAAACCCATGGTATAGGTCTATCACCACATAATCACCGGGCACCAAGAGCTTCCACCTGCAATTCCAGCTACTCAAAAGGCTGAGATCTGGCCAGGAGTTTGGCCTAGTGGTTGAGTGCTTGCCAAGCATGCACAAAGACCCAGGTTCGATTCCTCCATACTACATACATAGAAAGAAAAAAAAAAAGCTGGAAGTGGTGCTGTGACTCAAGTGGTAGAGCTCTAGCCTTGAAGAAAAATCCCAAGGACAGTTCTTAGGCTTTGAGTGGCCTCAGGACTGGCAAAACAAAAACAAAAACAAAAGGTTGAGTTCTGAGGATAACACTTCAAAGCCAGCTGCGGCAGGCAAGTTTCTGAGACTTCTCTCTATTGACCACTAAAGCTTGAGCTGGAGCTATGGTTCAAATGGTAGAACACAGAAAAGATCAAGCATAGCACCCAGCTCCTGAGCTCAAGCCTCAGGACCAGCACGCGCACATGCGCGCGCACACACACAGAACAGTAACCCAATAACAAAGAGCTAATAAAAACCTCTACCAGAATTGTTTTTGAAAATAGAAGTTAGTCTTTTTGATGTACAACTAATGAAACTAAACTACACTAGTAACTCTGCCTCAAAAATTCTAGCCTAAATTGGCGGGTGCTGGTGGCTGATGCCTGTAATCCTAGCTACTCAGGAGGCTGAGATATAAGGATTGTGGTTCAGAGTCAGCCTGGGGCACTAGTCTGTGAGAATCTTATCGCCAACTAACTACTAGAAATCTAGAAATGCACTGAAGCTCAAGTGGTAGGGTGGTAGCCTTGAGCTGAAGAGCTTAGGGACAGTGCCCAGGCCCAGAGTTCAAGCCCCACAACTGGCAAAAAAAAAAAAAATTCTAGCCTAATCTCCTATAAAACATGTTAAGATCAAGACCTAATTTAGTTGTCTGTATGACAGATCCTTGTCATTGTGAAACTTTAAATTCGGAGTTTCAATGAACAGTAATTGCCCACAAGCTCCATGACTTTATCATGAGGGGCAGTGAAGTCAGCTGGTGCCCAGGCTAGCCAATAAACACCCTACATTCAATCCAGGTTTGATACTCATTAGCCACTATTATCTACGAGGTATGTTTAACACCCATTCTGTGTCTCTGTGAATTAGACACATTTCTGCAGCTCTGTTTCACTACATTTATCACTGCCCCACATGAAGGTAAGTGAAAAATCATAATTTATTCAAGTCTGGATATAAATTTCTTTCTAAATGTGAAGAAGTCATTGTATCCATTCTAAACAGGTGAAAAAGAAAATCCTTATAACAGAAAACTCAGAAGAGGCATAAATGAGAGAAAATCATCATTAAAGAAGGAAAGCCTCACAGGCATGCTTTGAATATCCTTGCAGCCTTTGATATAAATCAAATAGAAATACTGATAGAAGGGGCTGGGGGTTTGGCCTAGTGGTAGAGTGCTTGCCTAGCAGGCACAAAGACCTGGGTTTGATTCCTCGGTACCACATATATAGAAAGAAAGAAAAGCCGGAAGTGGTGCTGAGGCTCAAGTGGTAGAGAGCTGATCTTGAGTACAAAGAGACTCAGACACAGCACCCAGGCCTTGAGTTCAATCTCTAGCCTTGAGAAAGTCCAAGGAGTGTTCAAGCCTAGGACTGGCAAAAAGAAAAAAAAAGAAAAGGAAAAAGAAAAAGAAACACTATACACAGGCTCAGAGTTCAAGCTCCATCACACACACACATACACACAAAATTACAATTATGGGGCCAGGAGTTGGCCCCATTCCAGCTACTCAAAAGGTTGAGATCTGGCCAGGAGTTTGGCCTAGTGGTTGAGTGCTTGCCTAGCATGCACAAAAACCCAGGTTTTATCCCTTGGTACCATATATATAGAAAAAGTAGGAAGTGGTGCTGTAGCTCAAGTGCTTGAGCTCTAGCCTTGAGAAAGCCCAAGGAGACTGCTCAGGCCGAGTTCAAGCCCCAGGACTGGCAAAACAAAATAAAAAATACGGAGAAGCAAGATGGCTCTGAAACAATAGGGACCCAGCCTAGCTCTCTCCCACAAGAAAATGCAAAATGCCTGTCTTCTTCCCACTATGTTTGTCTACATTTCCACATGCAGACAGCCAATCATAAATACTTTCCTATGTTGTAAAAAACATATACGCACCTTGTTCATAATTGCCAACAGTTCACTAAGCACAAGTCGCAATCGACGAGGTGAATCGCTGTGTTCAAATTCTAGTGTCAACCCATGCTGAAGCTGCGATACCAGGATGCTCTCTCCACCACCTCCTCCAAGTTTATGCCTAAGGAAGCAGAAACATGGAAAATAACAATCAGAATGCTGGACTGGAAAGAGGCGGATAAAAATAAGCTGTTATGTGTACCAGGCACTGGTGGCTCACACTTGTAATCCTAGGTTGAGGCTAAGAGCTGAGGATCATGGTTCAAAGCCAACCTAAGCCAGAAAGTCCATGACACTTCAATTAGCCACCAGAAAACCAGAAGTGGTGCTGTGGTTCAAAGTGATAGTGCCCTAGCCTTGAGAAACCTCAAGGACAGTACCCAAGATCAAGCACCAGGATTAGCAAGAAATAAAAATTAAATAACTAAATAAAACTCCCAGGTGAGTCCAATCAATCTTTTTATTCTAGGGGAAGTTATCCTACTCATTTCCCACTGAGAACACTGACCTAAACACAATAGTACATGATCAAACTTCTCCACACAGCACTTTTTTTTCCCAGTCCTGGAGCATGACTCTGGGCCTGGGCGTTGTCCTTGGGCTCCTTTTTTGCTCAAAACTAGCGCTCTACCACTTGAGCCACAGCACCACTCCATTTTCTGGGGTTAAGAGTCTCATGAACTTTCAGCCCGAGCTGGCTTCCAACTGCAGTCCTCATATCTCAGCCTCCTGAGTAGCTAGGATCACAGGCATGAGCCACCTTTCCCAGTTCTTCTTTTTTTCTGGAGGAGCTCTGAGAGCTTTGAAGAACATTTGACTTTCCGTTCTTTGAAAATCCAAGTTCCAAGCTCCACACTATAGAACATAAGGGAGAACATAAAGGAGAAAGAACAGAAGGTACCTAAGCTGCTGTTCTTTGCTGGCATCTTGTTCTAAAGCGTGAAAGTCTACAGACAATAATGCGACGATGGAGTTGACGGCTTCGACTCCAGACAAAAGGCGAAGGATAAGTTTTTTATCCTGAGCCCAGCTTTGGCTCTGGTCAGCAGGAGCACAAAGTGCCATCCGCACCAAGCAAGGCAGGAGAAGTCTTAATTCCGGGTCACTTAATGAGGCCAGGCAAACAACATCCACCTTCTGCATTGCCTCAAAAGCGAAAGGGCTGACGAACTGAAGACTGGCGCACTCCATGGCACCACCGTTGAACCTACCGATGACAACCAAAGGGACAAAAGAATGAAAGAGGCACAGTGTTCCCTTACATACAAACCTCTTCTCAAAAAGCTGAGCCCAGGGCCTGCAATTTTATCTATTCGGGCCTAGCTGTGGAGATGTGAAGACGCCCAGCCAGGCAGGAAAGTCTATGAGAATCCTATCTCCAATTAATCACCAAAAAGCCAAAGTGGAGCTGTGGCTCAAGTAGTAGAATGCTATCCTCGAGGGGAGAGAGGAAAAAAAAAGCTCAGGGACAGTTCCCCAAGCTCTGAGTTCAAGCCTCAGGACTGGCATGTGCATACACATACATACATACACACACACACACAGTGTCGCTTCTTCAGTAGAGTCCTATGTTCAGCATGTTTCTGTCCCAATTAAAAGTCAGGCTTCTCTACCTTTTTATATTTCTATTGGAATCTGGAAAATAAGAAAGAAAACAATGTATAGAAAGAGGCAAGGCAGGCAGATGTGTCTGTGTGTGGGGGGGGGGGGGATACAATAACCATAATCAAAACTCCAGAAGTCTAGAGAGAGAGAGAGAATAACCATAATCAAAACTCCAGAAGTCTAGTTTTACAGGCCTACCTGACACATGCAAAGCAGATTCGTCTCTCCTTCCCGCCCTCCCTGAGTAGCTGGCAGCAGTGCTAAATCACCTGGCTAACCAAAGCAATGTCAGATCTAAGGCTCTCAAGGCCACCACGCTATCCTGTGTCTCCCAGGTCCCAAGCGCAACCAGCGAGGAGGGGGGAAGTCGAGGCTCCCCGGGCGGCTGCCTTCGGGAATAATCGACCACCACATCAGCCAAAAGGAAGCGAGGCGCCCGGCCCCGCAGACCCAGCCGGCCACCGCTGCGCGCCAGGCGGCGGGGGCAGCAGCACCGCCGGGCGCTCGGGCGGCGGGCCCCGGGGACCGAGGAGCCCCGCCCGGAGCTGGAGAGAGGTGCGCGCCCGGTCCTCACCGGGTCCCCCCGCCCCCTCGGTTAGAGAAGAGTCTGGCCGGCTGCCGACCAGGAGCAGGGACGCGAGGGAGCGGAGGAGCGGGCGGAGCGGGCGGAGCCGGCCCTTCGTACCTGGAGATCCACCCACCAGACTGTCAGGACCCCGCCCGGACCCCGCGTCCTCCGGGCGGGACAGGGCAGAAATCGAGAGCGCGGGCCGCGGTCGGGCCTAGGCGATGATCCGGATCCCCACCTCCAGCTGTCCCCCGAGAGGATCCGACACCGAGAACTCAAGAGTGCTGGGAACAAGCGGGTCGTTCGAGAACGAGGGGAACAGGGTGGGAACACCGCACAAAGGAACAAGGCAGTCTGAAGAGAAGGAGAAGCGGAGGAGACTTTCCCAAACTGCAGCCAGCAGCTTCATTCATCGCCCGCGCCTGGCTCCTGCCGGCCACCGTACCGCAGAGCTGCGGCGGCTGCGGGGAGAGGTCCCGGCGTCCCGGCCGGCGCCGCGGCGCGCATGCGCGGCCCCGCCCCTTCCTCCCTCCTGGTCGCGGTGCAGGAGACTGAAGAGCATAGATGCAGTCCTTTTCTTTGCTTGTTAAAGCAAATGCTTTGGCACGTTGGACTTGGCATGCAAGGACGGTACTGAGCTTGAAATCACTCTTTCGAGGCAGGCACACCTAGTCTTGTGCCCAGCCTGGTTCCCGTCCTTTCACCAGAGCCACCCCCAGTGTCTTGTCTTCTAAATGGCTGTGGCCCTCAGAGCTGAGTTTTATCCCTGCAGCGTTGTCGTGACATCCAAACAATGAACTGTGCCCACTGTTCTCTGACCTTCACATACCAGTACACTCAGATCTCCATCCGTTTCTGCCTTTGCCTTTCCAGCGTCAAAAGTTCTGGATTCCCAGGAGTTAGTTTTACTTTAGAAAATTTTTAAAAAACAATCTCATATCAAGCTTTCTTCTTCCACTCACAAATTCCCACACACACAAAGACCTAAGGGTTTTGTTTTGTTTTGAGACAGGGCTTCACCAGGTTGGCTTTGAACTCACAATCTTACTGTTTCAAATTTCCACTGAGATAATTCTTTCGTTACTCATGAAGATAAAGTACCCTGGAAAGCATCAGGAGGTGGAAAGACATGCATCTTCCCTCGTGTTCATGGATTGGCAGAATTAATATGATAAAAATGGCCATACTACCAAAGGCTGTCTACCAATTCAATGCAATACCCTCCAAAATCTCAATGCCATTCTTCACAGAGACAGAGAAAATAATCTAACAATGCACTTGGAATCACAAAAGGTCTTTGGCAACCAAGGAAAACCTGAGTAAAAGGATCACGATTCCAACTTCTACCTTTACTAGAGCCCTAATAAAAACAACTTGGTATTGGCATGAAAACAAACTAATAAAAACAAACAAAGGGAAAAAAAAGTATGGAGACCCAGAAATGAACCCGTATGTGAAATGTACCCTACAGACATCTGATTTTTTTTTAATAAGAAAGCTAAAAATATATGTTGGGGGGGGTGAAGAAAACCTCGTCAACAAATGGTTCTGTAAAAGCTGGACATTCATGTGTAGAAGACAAACACTGAATCCCTACCAGGCAGTCATCTTGTCGTAATGTCAATTCAAAGACTTCAGTGTAAGACCTAAAACTTTTGAACTACTATAGAAAAGCATAGGGGAGGGACCGAGAGCATAGCCTAGTGGTAGAATGCTCACAAAGCATGCACAAAACTCTGGGTTTGATTCCTTAGTACCACATAGATAGAAAAGCTGGAAGTGGTGTTGGGAGCCAGAGTGGAATCAAACTGTACCTTGACTTGCATCAGACAATGGCTTTATTGTCTTATTGTTTTCTGGCCCTATTCTATGTAAATGACCTGAGATTTACCATATGAATGTAACACCTGGAGGTTCCCGGGGTCTGGAGGAGGGAAGAAGCGGGAGTGAAAAATAAACGCGGCAGTCTTTACTTGGACTGCGAACATCCTGGACCCGGTGTGTCTGTCTCTCTTCTATTTCTTCCTAGTCCTTGCCCCCTATTTCAGGAACCCCAATCTGCGAACCCTGGTTTGCTGCCGGTTGGCCCCGGCAAAGTGGCACTGTGGCTCAAGTGGCAGAGGGCTAGCCTTGAGAAAAGTGTAGGACTGATGAAAGAAAGAAAGAAAGAAAGAAAGAAAGAAAGAAAGAAAGAAAGAAAGAAAGAAAGAAAGAAAGAAAGAAAGAAAGAAAGAAAGAGAAAGTGAGTCCAGGGTAGAGGCCAG